>NC_047022.1:6954450-7181787 GCF_902652985.1 Pecten maximus | reverse complement strand
TACCCCTGCATTTACAACCCTGAATTATGAATGATAGCCTTCAGTGGTAGCTCCTTAAAATCTATATTTTTTTCTCATATTCCATATATTTCGAGCTTATGCAAGAGACCTTTATGACAAACTCTGTCGAAAGCTTTGACGTACAAACGTACAAATATTAAAAACATTAAGACCACTTGGACGACGACAGCTATAGAAATAAAAACAAGATTCCAATGGCCTCAAAGATATCTGGCCGTCTCGTTGCCTAATGGTAAAACTCTTTTTGTTTGTTTTGTTTAAGACTCATATATGAGATTAGAATGAAGAGATAACTCCAGCAGAAATAATAAAAATTGACTGTATACCTTATTTCAAGCCACAGATTTAAATCCATTATAAGAACTAACTGGACAGCTATCTTTATAACTGTGTCGCTAATACACGGTGCTCTTGATAGAAAATGACGCAACGAGAATAAGCCAAGCGGTTGCTTTTACTTCAAAACTTTTTTGTATTATGTCAATATACAACTCTTTTAACTATTTTGGCTACCTTTTAGTCATGACAGTACATACAATACCGATGAGACATTTCACAGTTCATTATTCTTTTTTTTTGTTTATGCAACCATTTGCTTTAAAGAGTAGTTATATCATATTATTATAAACACCTGCTCCCAAAGAGTTTATTTTGCACAATGAAAACACTGCATCAAATATATCAAAATCCGGAAAAATATTGGCAGTGCACTGGAACAAAAACCGCTTGGGTATATACTTTTAGAAGCATGATAGACACGATTTATAAGGAAAATTATCATTTTCATTTTTTTTTTTCATATAAATGATAAAACTTCACTGTTTGATTCAATATACAGGTTGGGTCATATTTCATAGAAATTGATAACACAAACCACAGGCGAATATAAGGAAGATTTTGACCATCGCGAAGGCAGGGCAAACAAAAGACTCTATACGCATACATATATATTTATTCATAGCTGCCTCAAAAACAATTTTTAACGTCACTTGTAGTTATTAAGCAATTATGTTAACAGAAATGCACAAAATCCTATTTCCGTTGTTCAATTAGTTCAACCCATCAAATGGTTCGAGCTCATTGGACTCTTGTTTGTCATCGGAAGGTCAACGTCAGAATAAAGCATCCAACAACATCCCTTAATTGGTCACCTGACCTATGTTATCTTTCAGAAGGAATTGTCGATGTCTTCGAAGAATATCTTTCGTCACAACTTGCAACTGAAGCAAACCATTTCGGTACAGCATGAAATGAGACTAATAGACAGATTACACAAGTAATTAAAATTAATCATGTTGCATTGTAGTTCGTAAATATAAAATTCATCTTCAAGATTCTGAAGGTAATGGCTGGATTTGTTAATCGTAAAGGTTACCTTTTGTGACCTTTAAAGGGATGTTGTAAGATCCTCTTTGAAACGAATTGATAATAAGGATCTTATTTAAATCATATCATCAAACCAAATGAATAGCGCCAACGGCAAGATGAAAACAGTGATATGTTCCGTAAATATCGGATTTTGTGTTTTATTCGAAAAGAGACTTTCATACCACTTTTTTGACTATGAATATTATCATACATAAAAACAGCGGAGGCAGTGATTTAAATTTAATTTCTCACGCACTCTGTTACACATGATAAGGGGTCGACAACATAGGGACCCGATGGGTAGTGCCAAACTGGCTCTGTTTACTAATATACTTACAAAATATAGGTCTAGATAGGTCGTATAGATAATATGAACTATATGATACATTCCATTTCTTATATAATCAGGTGAGGGCTACAGGTAATATGCGCCTTTGCCCTTCATAGCTACATGTACCTACAAGGGAGGAGGGATGTTGAGTAAAGAAGCATTGGCACGCCTTTGTTGTGCATCTAAAGTACAATGTAAGCAAGTTATGTTAACTTGTTTAATGATTTGCCGACTTTTAATTTGAGCCACATATGCCCTAAATGAGATAATAATAAATGCTGGATTTCGATTTAATAATCAAAGCATTCTGGTTCATTGATCAGCTGGAAAGCGGTAGCGTTAAGTTCCAAACAAATTTTAATTATCAAATGCAAGAGAATTGATAATAATAAATTGAAGAATAAGACTATGATCAGAGTATTACTTGGCCCTTGGCCTCCTGTTATTGTTATGCGGAGAAGAAAGCACAAGTAAACCAAACCGTTTCATAACTTGAATTGTCATTGGCGACGAAGCACTGCTTAACTTCTAAAAAACGCCATTAAAACATTGAATTTTATATTGCTAAGATATAAGTGGCATCGTGGATTGACTTCCTAAAGTGTATAATTGTGTTGAGAATTAATTACATATACTATATATCTTTGCTGTATTACAGGATTTTTATGTTAAGTTTAACCGATTCCAATGAAGGGCCATGAGGGTCATCAGGAATTATGTGAGTTACCAGTCCTACAGGAATTACAGGATCAACTGGATCAACTGGATCACCGGGGTCAACAGGTTTAACTGGTACAACTTGATCAAAGGGATTAAAAGGAGAAACAGGACACACTGGATCAACCGGTGAATCTGGTGTGGCCGGTCCAACTGGTGTAACTGGTCCTACCCGTCCAAAAGGTTAAATTGGATTAAGGGGTGAAAGTGGTTTACCTGGGGCTGCCGGTGCTACCGGTCAAAGTGGCCAACCTGGTCAAAATGGTATAGGCTCCAATTAAGCATGCGAACCTACATTGTGTGAGAGAGACGGAATGATTGAAGGTCTTTCAATAAAGAAATTATCCCATTCTTATGTTCATTTTTGTTGATATTAACACAGACTTGATGGAGAAGGTCAGTGAACATTTGTTTTTCAATGTCAATCTAGTTGTTTCATCAAAACAAAAAAATATAAAACATCGTCAACATATATTTATTGACAAATAAGAGTATTACAGTTTTGTATTGATATGGGGGTGTTCGACTAATTATTTTAGATTTAACCCCAACAAAACCAAACAAGTAGTAATTTCTAGAAAGCATAAGAAAAATCACCCCCAAATAAATTTCCAAAGTACTCAAATCACTGACAGAACAGAACACAAACAAATAAGATTTACTCTTAAGGATGATGCAACATGGAAACAACGCATGCTTCATTAATATATATATGAAACACTTATAGTAGATTATACATCCTTCACTACATCAAAAATAAAGTTAATCGCAAGTTATTAATCAAAACTTACACAAAACTTACACAGGATATATTAGACCAATTTTAATTGATACAAACATTGTATGGGATAATTGCACTCAACAATCTAAAGAACTTTTAGAATCTGTCCGATTAGAAGCAGCTAGAATTACAAGTACTTAGATATGGAACATCACACAACATACTATATAATTAAACTTGCTTGGGAAACACAGTCAATAAGAAGATGCAAGCACGAACAAACAATGATGTATACAATAATGCATGGTTTTTCACCTCAGTACTTACAAAATGTTCTTAATCCATATATTAATGATCTATAGAACAACCTATATTCCTTCAGAAAAAGCAAGAATATTCAATCTACCGTTATGCAAAAGTAACAGTTTGTTAACTCCCCTTCTCTTTCAGCCTTTTAAAAACCAGCAAAATAAAGATCATATTATTGAAGTTGAATCAACATGAATTTTAAAACAGAAGGGACAGAAGGGTAAATATCATTCTTTGTAAAAAAAACTACAAATTGTAGAAATTTATATTTTGATTGATTTAGTGATCAAATATCACACATTTCTGCTTGTTCCTGCTCTTTTGAATACAAAGTTATCTCCACTTATCTTATGAGTATCCAATATATGGCCACCTTAGACTTCTCTATTTAATTCTGTTAGTAGTTATAGAAGTCATAGCCGTATTGACGGTAACATTGACAAGACAATTACTTCAAAATGTGCATATATTTGTTGGTAAATCTAGACATTTCAATCTTTATATCATCTTATTAGCCATGGATCTATGTTTTTGTTTTTATTTTTGTATTATAATATATTAAATACAAAATATATCAGGAAAAACCCTTTTCTGTTCCGATGACTTTTCTGTTAGGTCTACCCTTATAAGGATACATTAAGAGTCTTCCGTTGAGCATTTTGTTTGGTACATATAACATTCTTTTAAACCATTGATGTATATATATATATATATACAGTACTGAGTACTTGTTTCAATCAATTTTTGAATAATTAAACAGTATTGACAGCTATGGCTACTGCAAATATATGTACTTGGACTTTTGTCCATGCGCGGTTCTTTTTATACTGTATTTTTATTCAGTAGAAACATTTTTGTTTCAAGGCAAGAGTAAACATTGCAAGAAATTGATTTATATAGCTATACATTTTCATTTTCATATGCTTAAAACAACTAAAAAGACTTATGGAAGGATGCTATTAAGGTTTCTTTAAAACATCAAAGTGGTTCAGGTACTTTAACACAATAGGACTAGAGTCATTGGGTAAAATCAATATAATCCAAGGAAGGCAACTCCTATTTAACATGCACCTACAAAATATGATATTGTAACAAAAATGATGAGTGAAAACAATGTTATGACTCATGCTCTGACCTAGCCTCTCACTCGTGATCTACATCGACTTATCGCCTGGTCCTAAATACCTACAGCTTATCAATGGTGTATTGATTGATGGTCGGCCCTCTACTCGGACATGATCATAGTGAAAAAATAAGACATTTCTAGCATCACCTCTAGCAACTTAGACACGGAATTCGTCTAATTGTAAGGGTCGTAAAAAAAAAAAAAAAAAAAGCAACAACAAACAAAATCCAAAAACTCACATATAATGCTTACCTGAGCTGTACAGTTGGACAGATAATTTTATTATATGATATATGAAGTTAAGATAGGTAGTATCCCACCAAATTGTCAAGTCAATAGTTCTTTTTTCTGTTAATAGTTATCTACTGAATCTATCCAACATTCCCTGGGTTTGTCTGGTCCTGGCTTTTGGTATACTTGTCTCTTATAAACACACTTAATTAACAAAAGATAACTCAAGATAAATCAGAATTATGATTCTGAAGACAAGTATATTACTGAAGTGAATTTTACATAATTTGACAAAGTAGCAATCCCTAACTTATATATCATGGACATTGCTGGCGATTATTGGCGATTATTGGCGAATGTTGGCGATTATTAGGCGATTATTGGCGAATGTTGGCGAACTACGTGAACTTGTATATTCATTTATTTCAATCAAATTATCTATTTACATAATATATTACCAAATAAATATGAGAGCATCTTTTTTTAACACTATATAAACTTATACTTTAACAATAATTGAAAAAGGGAATTGGAGAATATGACGACTGGATATGGATTGTTTATATTGGGTTGTAGTGAAATACTTCGATTAATTCATCATATCCATTGTCCTTTTATCAAGAACATTATGAATTTATCATGTTCAACGATGAATATTTAGTATAGAAGTCGAAGTCAATGTGGGGTTAACCAAATAAAAACCGCCAAAAAATAAGATTAGATAACATAACTCGCATACCAAATACTCCTAAAATATCACTTTGATAAAATATTAAATAATAAGACAAAAGGAGGCAGTGGGTGGGAGTTCAAAATTGAAGTCTTTTTTCTTGCTAAAAGTTGGACACTCAAAAGTTGATGCAGTGAATTTCAAAGATGGCTGCCTAATGATGAGGATGGCCGCGGGGTCTTGGGACCCCCTTAAAACAATTGACCAATCAGGGATCCTTTGGTCCAACGGCAAGGGACATAACTCCCATGAAATAAATGGACAATCAATTAATTATATCATGGGCATAACCCTCACAAAAACTAAAGGAATACAATTGTAAAATATGAAATAATTCTTGTAGTGTTTCCTATGCATAAATTAAGCTAAATGCTTAGCTGCCTTATATGTATTTTGTAAAAAGAAGTTTATTTCATACATGTATTTTTCAAAACATATGTATTCATTTAATTCATTTTATCTAACTTTGAATTGACAGCTATAATCGGTCCAGGTCAATTGAGATAATAGTGGTAGGGCAAAAGTTGCCCCGGCAGATACGCATGGCATATATTTACAGTTGTTGATGAAAGTGAGGGAGAGGTAGAGTCATCTATATGAACCTAATGGTCTAAAGCACAACACAATAATTCATATTTCAAAATTGCATACGTGGAACTGAATGATTTATATTCTATAGACATTTCAACGTGATAAGATTTTGATTTCACTTCAATTTATATGTATGTGAATATACATATTTTCAAAATAAAAGAATTACCAGGATTGAGAGGCCCTGGGTTGAATCCACTGTACAGTTGATGTCCATACACACAGGATCTTTAAATTTTATGCAACCATCATATATTCTGACATTCCTAATTGTGTGTATTTTATCATAATATCTATATTCGTTTAAATAAAAAATGGTATTGTGAACTATTTACAGAGTAACTGTATATTATCGTAATATCTATATTCGTTTAAGTAAAAAAAAAAGGTATTGTGAACTATTTACAGAGTAACTTATTAGCTTGCTACCTGGTTTGTCCAAGGCGAGGTAACTCGCTCATACCTTTTTCATACGTTTTAGTTGTCACCGTAGAAAACCATCTCACTGTCTGATAGAATTCCCCTTACCAGTCCAATACTGTTTTTATACTTGCATTTTCCAATTGGCATACAGGATGTAAATTTCCGATTGTTACTTTAAAAAATAGTGCAATAATAATCTGACGGTATTTCCAAGAAATACAAAACATTGCTTGTTTTTGCAACGGAGATCTAAATGACAAATAATAGGTTGCATGTTTTAAAGTCTTGGATAATTGAATGCTGGTACAAACCAACGAATCAGACAAGATAGGCACATTCATCGAAAACAAAAACAAAAAAACAAACAAACAATTAATTTATGTGACGAGTTTCTTCTAACAAAGATTATCGAAGATTAAATGCTGCATTTAGAAGCTATAATTACTCAAAATATTATCGACAGGAACAATCCATTGTCTGCAGGGGTGTGAATCAGGATACTTCGTCTGCTAACGTAAATTTCAGAGAAAATGACGAGGGATTCCGCTAATAGGAGTTTGATCTACTTCCCGTTAGGCCGAGAAGAAGTGTGCTTGAAATACCTTTGTCATGACACAATCCAGTTACAATTTTAAAGGGCATCGGCATTAAGTAACACAACTGTAAAGTAGGTCAGGACGATGGACGGACGACTTCTGGCAGATGGACGTCGTCAGAGCTTATACCTGAGGATAATCAAGGCAGGTTATATGGATATTTGCTCTACGGGTAATATATCGGCTTTATTCCAAGAATTCCGCAATATGCGACCGTGGTAAAGTATGTACTACCTCAAATAGTTCATTCTAATAGTGTGATAGCACTGTGTAATCTACTGAGCACAAAACCGTTTTCCTTAATTCATAGCATAATTATACCCGTCATCTGTAATTTATCGATTGTTCTCTGTTGAGTTTGGAATATGCTTTGGTTACAATCTTGATTTTGTTGTTGTTTTTGCTGTCCAATATCTGAATGGAATAATGTATGTTTTTTTTTTGTTGGAGCCAACAATATAATAAAATGCCTTAATTGAAATAAATCATCTCAGAAATAATAAATGTTTCGTCCACACCATCTAGGAACAAACCGCAAACTGTTCACATTTCATTATTTTATGCAATCATTCAAACAGACAGCAAGTGTACATAATGTACATGCACATGTATATCTATATGTATATATATGAACATATCCAAAATATCATCAAACAATTATATTTGATAATTGCCTGTGATGCCAGGTCTGTTTCTTACTTCTCTTTGTTCTCGTTGAATGAAACCAATTTCAGCTTCTTTTTCGATAGGCCTGCATTTTCAATTATTCTGGGATCACTTCTTTGGTAGTAGTAGAGTTTCAGGGTATTGTTCTTTAGGACCATATCTAACAACAAAACGCTTTGATACTAAATTTTTTTTATTGATTGATGATTTGGAAACAATGACTCTTTAAAGCTGACAGTGCAAGTTAAAAATCATCCAATTGAAATTAAAAAAAAATACCTGTACAGATTTCCAAAAATCGTTTCCGAGACAATCCCCAGTTATGGTAGTGTCGTATCTAAGGACGGGCAGACATTTTTCTTTTTTGTTATGCGTGGATACAACCAAGCCGCCGCTGCTATAAAAAGAACGTGCTTCGTCACACTCGCATTCACTCTAACCTCAGGTGTTCACGGTGACACACCTGTATCTTCTACACTATATCTGTACACCACGTTACCTACAACTGTATTCGCGAACGACACCAAACAGAAGCACTTACCTGTAACTTGAGCAGAAAGATGGTCAGTGTCTCTCAATTATCTTTCAAATCTTGTTGAAAATAAAGTCTCCAAATAAATGCTTGAAAATGCATAACGAATTAATCCCAAATACTCTATCCATCTTCTCACGTGTTTTTCGTGGGTGCAGCCATTTTCATAACAAGTAAACAGTCCGAGGAGTTCCGATTTTTTTACTCATATCCTACACTAGCACTCCTCGGATGTTTTCCTATTGTCTACACTACATTAGGGCTGTTGTGCGGGTTTATCACGTTTTAATTGCGTTATGGCACGTGCACAAATAATACATTTGTACGAAGACACGGAAAATATTTCGATGGAAACTATGGATATAATGATGTAACAGTTGTAAAGTTGTTCTTGCTGCATATCCAACTGGAAAGACTCAGGTAGGAATTTACTCATATTTACTCTGTTTATAATTTCATTAGGTACATGTTTTGTTGGTGCCCAAATAGTTTCTTTTCTTTCTTTTATTGTAAAATAAAATATATATGTATATATATAAAGTTACCTCTTCAAATTCCATATTCAAGTTCCGTAATGTGAACAAAAACTCATTTGCGTTTGTATTGAGAACGTATACTATGTATAATGGAGAGATGTGTCGCTATGCGCAGGTATCGATAGGTTGATACTTGTCTCAAGGAATGCACGCGCTTTTATAGCGGCTCGTATCTACGCATAACAAAAAACAAAAATGTCTGCCCGTCCTTAGATACGACACAACCATAATTGGGGGATGTCTCTGAAACGATTTTTGGAAATCTGTACATGTATTTTTTTTTAATCTCAATGGGATGCTTTTAAACTTGCACTGTCAGCTTCAATTAACATTATTTTAAAGTTAAAGGGTTATATTATATGTTTTCTTTTGGCCCCGATCCCGACCAACTGTACACAAAAAATCAACTTAAATTAGTTCGACGCGTTATCACGATTCCGCCGACTTTGAGTTAAATTTTTTTTACTATAATGTAAATCATCATTTGAAATGTTCACATTTATATTGTAGTCATAAAGAATACTGAAATAAATCTAGTTAATTATTGTTTAATTTAATTATCGATTTGAAATGAACAGTTTGAGAATATGTGGTATTTATACAGAATCAAAGGTTACAATAACAGCCACTATTACCATGATGTCAGTATAATCAGGGTGAGAAAAACCGCCAGCTTGCGTACAATAAACAAAGAGGGATATGTCTATTCTTATATTAAAAAATAGCCAGAAATGCTAAATGCCTATATATAAAGACTTTATAAAAAAACAAAAACAAAACAAACAACAAACAAACAAAAAACAAAAATAGATTTTTGTCGAAAGGTATTTCTGTCCTTTCAGACTTCTACAGAGGGACTTGTGTAAAGACTGTATATAAATGTATTTCAGGCAATTTTATAATATATGACTAAACATGCCCCTTTGCTCTACCGGAAATATTGAGTCAATGTTCGGTACTCTACAATGTGCAAATAATTTCACATTTGAATTATGTTTCATAACTAAATAAATGTAACTTGGAAGAAAATTTATAAAAAGTTACCTTTAGAGTGGTTTTTGGCTGATTTAGTAACGAAACTAGACCTCAATATGGGTCTTATAGGCAAGGTTGTGTATAATACGCAAGTTAGTGGTTTCCCCAATCTGGTAATGGCGCCAGTATAATAATATCGTGAGGGCTTATATATATATATATATATATATATATATATACATACATGTCTAGTCAGTATCATTCCGATCCGTCAATATCCATCATTTAGTTACTCTCTTGATATTCGTATTTTTGTCCAATCAGAATTGAGCTTTGAATTAACTTCGTAGTTGCCCGAACCTCGTGGTTGTCTTTGGTCCATATACATAACAGACAATACTGATACACGACATCAGTATTATTTCAGATGATATGTAAGAACGTAATAATACGTACAGACGTTAACACATTATTTTCATCATGTGATGCATTGTTACTGTTTTACTTGTAGTACGGACATGTATTAGTGTAACAGAGGCAAATTCACTCACTTCGACAATTATTTGAAATATCATCCACTCAGAATATACAAAGAATATCTAATCGTTTCTCGCTAAACTAGAATGTCGATATATCACATTATGTAAGTGAAATAGAAATGACATTCTACAGGAAACCAGTCAATTTTCGTTTATTATTATTATTTACTTTATCTTTACGACGAAAAATTCATAGAATGTATGCGCGGCAATCAGTGGCGTCATATTTTACATCGAATTCAATAATATAGAACCTTTCTAATGGGATAGTCAATTCAGTGACATTCAAAGGATTTTTGATTTTCCCTACAAAGCTGTTACTGAATGAAAATACATTTAAAAACTGCAAAAGAACGTAAACATAAAAAAAAATCTTATTTTCTTTATTTTTCAATGTTCGCTATACATGATACCATACATAGTCATAATGCATGACATGAGCATACTGAGATTGTACCAAAATGTAGTATTAATACATATTAATACATACATATATTTATTGTACTCTACTACTCCTTCGCAATTCTCGGTCACTAACATATATTTCACTCTTGGGTCCATGTGCCGGGTAACAAAAATACTAGAATAATACAGTTTGTAATATAATGCTTCATAAAATGGAGCTCATCGAGCCCGAAGGGCGTGAGAGCAAAGTTCTTTATAAGACAGCACGTGTATAAGCTACACATTTACCCCTTAAATAATAATCGAATACATGATTTTAATTCCTGTTACAAAAAAAAAAAAAAAAAAACAGAACAAAGCATATCACAAAAAAAGAAAGAACAAAAAATCAAAAAAACAAAAAAAACGTTTTAGATATATATAAATACAATGACAATCGTATTCTGTCTGTATTATTACGTTCTTACATAGCATCTGAAATGTGACAAAGAATACTGATGTCACTATGCACTACACATGCCATTGCGACTATTTTCAATGTACAACCATCTAGAATCCAACGATACAAATGTAAGACAATGTCAGATCAGGGCCTGGACTAGCCTATTAGAATTTCAGCTCCCGAATACCCACATAATACAGTTTGTAATATAAGGTGTGTGTATGTTTTTGTTTATAATTTGAAAAAAACCTCTCGAAAAGTGGAGACTGTCTCTATTTTTCGGGTGTGTTATCAACTACAGCGGCATGATAATTGTTTACAATCTGTGTTCCTTGATTAAACTGGCAGTGATCTAGGTGATTAGCCGTGCTCAGTCAAAAGGTTGGCTCTGTTTGTATTATTACACCCTATCATTCTTGTTGCTTCCATTTACGTAGGATGTAAATAATATTACAGCATTTCATACTACAATCTGTAGATACTGTGTTATTTACGTAAAATTTGAATAATATTACAGTAAATTATACTTAATACGGACATTTACATTGGAAACTGTTTCTTGCTATGATTTATTTACACTGTCCGACATTTGCAATGGGAGTATATTGTCATTTCTTGCGAAGATAATTTTAGAAATCTATGTGACAAATTTGATCATACTTCAATAATGACAAAAAAAATGTGGATTGATATAAAAAAACAACAAATCTAATTAAGAATAGGCTTCATTGGTATGTCTTACTTCCTAACTTGTTATATAACCTTGTCTACCGTCTGATATCAATGTCACGAAATACACTGTAAACACTGTACATTCCAGGTACTTCTACGTTTATTAAATTCCCCAAAACCCGTAATATCTGTTTCTGATTAATATTTACAGGATATTGAATGGTTTCAAGTTTAATAAAACATATATTTCTCGAGTATGACCAAATATCAAAATATTCTGTCAGACGACTGAAACATATGCAAGAGTGGTTAATTATTAATCTAATAATACAGATTCATATTAAAACTTAAACAAGGACCGTCTTAACATAGTTATTAATAGCGTTACCAGTATCTATGTGCATATATATCATATTCGGAATATAATAAGCATCCAATCACAGCCATGTTAGGGACTTTACAAACGTTTCTATAACATCCGTACTATTCCTGGAATCAACCTTTATTGTTTTGAACAGTGACAGAAACTGACATGTTTGTTATGGCAAACATCCTTGTCATCAGAATTTCTATGCCTACTTCCTGTTCAGATTATACTGTAATGGCAAATAGTTAAAATAGTGTAGCAATATCAAATGATTCTTAACAGTTTACTCTATTGAAAAAGACATCAATGGTGTAACTTGTTAAAGGAACGGATGAATAAGTCAGTAATAGAGGATTACGCACGAGGAACGGACTAAAATAGATGGAAAATCAAAGTGGTGAATGTAAGTGCACATGTCTGTTTCACCTGAAGCAGAAATCAGATGATGACAAAGATTGATGAGGTACCAAGCTATTTGTCATTGCTGACTGCGCACTTCTACCACATTATATAACATGATATGTCATGTCTCGTTCGACCACAAACTCTCGTAAACAGTCTTCGTGAAAAATTAATCGAAGTACGTGATTTTGCTTCCTGTTACTCTAATATAATCAAACTAATAACAGAACAATATATAATCTAGTTTCGTCTGTATTTTATTACGTTCTTACAAAGCATCTGAAATGTGACAGAGAATACTGATGTCATCATGCAGTACACGTGTCATTGTGGATATGTTCAATGTACAACCATCTAGAATCCAACGCTACAAATGTAAGACAATGTCAGATCAGGGCCTGGACTAGCCTATTAGAATTTCAGCTCCCGACTACCCACATAATACAGTTTGTAATATAAGGTGTGTATATGTTTTTGTTTATAATTTGAAAAAAAAAACTCTCGAAAAGTGGAGACTGTCTCTATTTTTCGAGTGTGTTATCAACTACAGCGGCATGCTAATTGTTTACAATCTGTGTTCCTTAATTAAACTGGCAGTGATCTAGGTGATTAGCCGTGCTCAGTCAAAAGGTTGGCTCTGTTAGTATTATTACACCCAATCATTCTTGTTGCTTCCATTTACGTAGGATGTAAATGATATTACAGCATTTCATACTACAATCTGTAGATACTGTGTTATATACATCCTACGTAAGATTTGAATAATATTACAGTAAATTATACTTAATACGGACATTTACATTGGACATTTTTTCTTGCTATGATTTATTCACACTGTCCGACATTTGCAATGGGAGTATATCGTCATTTCTTGCGAAGATAATTTTAGAAATCTATGTGACAAATTTGATCATACTTCAATAATGACAAAAAGATTGTGGAAATGATATCAAAAAACAACAAATCTAATTAGGAATAGGCTTCATTGGTATGTCTTACTTCCTAACTCAGAAGGATATGAACCACACTCTTAGGTGTGTGAGGTTATGATAATGGCTATGAGGAATTGCTAAAAATTATTACCAATATCCATTAAACAATCTCCTGGTAATAGTATCATCATAATATTTCCAGCCTTTCGTGACTGTACTGGCAGCAACTGCGGGAATACAGATGAAAATGAAACAACTGATATGAATTTGTACGATCTAGTCTTGAGGAGTTTCTGCAGTGCTCAGCATGTTATACTGAGATTAAATTCTTCAATTCGTTCTATCCAATGTATTAATTATGACAAAGTTTTGTGTCCCAGCGTATTAAGGTAGCAGTGTACAGTTAAAGTGTATAATTCTAAAAAAAATTGATAAGGCACATTTTTAGATATATAAACATAGTCAGTCACTCCTACATATGATCTATACAAAAGTATCTATATATTTGTAATTTAAATACAGCTATGATCGATACGTTAAGTTATTGTTTCTATTTCAGACTTGTGCAAACCATAGTAGCCACTACAATAAACCTTAAAAAATTGCAAAATATCATGATTTTGACACAATTCCTCCCGCGTTTCTATTCAATCTTTTAGACACGGAAAGATAAAACGTTCATTTTTGATGTTGCAGGATGCAGAATTACTTTTTCCAAGTTCGCTTGCATTTTCAGACTGTGATTAACTTAGCCTCGCCAACAGGTGGAAGTTAAAATGTTCATTTATTGAACTTCTGCCTTTTAATTATAAACAACTACTTTATTAGAAAATAAACGTGACGTATTCCTACAGATAGATAAGAGAGTAAACATGTTTCAACTACAGACTAAACATTATCGCTACACATCTTCATTTGCAAAATGTTAAGAAGTTGTAAGAGATATTTCAATATAGAATCTGTCTAAATGAGCCGTTCACTTGCGTTTTCTACTGTACATACAGGTGTGTGATTTTGAAAATGGACAAAGGTGAAATTTATTTGAACAAACTGGAAAGCACTCAATTCAGCATGTTGTAGTGAGAATATAAACCGTTAAGGGAAACATAACAAGAATTCTTCAATCAAATATTGTTCGAACAACTTCATATCTTGGTTCAATTTAAAGCTAAGGTACAAAGATATCGAGAATAAATACATGGAAAACAAAGAACATCCTTAAACATTTGTTTGAATTAAAATGTCGTACATGAAAGCATTATCATGATTAAAGTTTACTGAGCTTCAGAGAGACATATAAAGCATACTTATTACATCACGGTAAAGTGCCTGCAGTGTCCAAGAGCCAGTAGCAATACTTCTACCAAATTTGTAGATTGTCCAAATCCAAAGCACTTTACATCCTCAGAACTGCTAATTTGTTTGTATATTTTTGTATCATCAGCGAAAAATGACGTATTTCTCGGATATAATAAATGTAAACTACAAAAACGATTTGTCCAGTACATTCTCTTGGGGAATACCGCTAATTACATGGTATGTTTTAGACGATTCCAGTTAAGATCATGTACATGTATTCCATACCCCGACACTTAAGTCAGTACACCCTTGAGTGGTACCTTATAAGTGCATAAATAAAATCTTCAAAAAAAAATGTCAAGTAAGCCACCATTGTCTAAAATATATGTCCATTCTTGAAGCGCGCATTGATTAAATTTAAATCACTGCCGAACATGGTCCTCTGGGTTACTAGTCTTCTAGATCAACTGATCGAGTTAAAGAGACGATTCTCCGGCCGAGCCATATTTTGCGGCTATATAAATTGTGACAGATATACAATGCTGTTCCTAATAAGCTTTTCAAGAGTTGTCCAATTACACTTGTTAAACCAAGAGGTCTTTAATTTCCAGGATCAAACTTTGCTCCTTTTTAAAAATAGCTATTTTTGCCATCTTCAATGTTTAGTGTAACTACCCTTCTGACAAGGATTTATTAAAGCTGTCTGTCAAGGGTTTGGTTATGTCAAATCGAAGCTGTTTTAAAACTCGCCTTGGTTTTCTTACTACTTGTTTTAATAAATGACAATGTTTTGCATATTCCATGCATTTAGTCCTATCTTTTGTGTCCATAAATCTCTGCCATGTCCTGCAGGAAGCTTTCAATATCTGCTTCACTTTTTTGCAGCAATACTTTTATTTTATGATCTTTCACCAACGGAATATGCACAACGACAGACAATTTGAATATCTTACTCGAGACTTTGGCTTAGGTAACATAAAGCATTTCAGGATTTAATGCAGTTAGAATTTTGCTGATGTCGCGAGAATCATTCTTTTACCAGATGTTATAAATCATGTATTTTATCTTTGCATATACCTTTTACACTTAAACCTCAATTGATTACCCAGATAGGTTTATACCAGTAAAAATATCCACGTTCCAGTAAGATAAAAGCGGGCGTTTGTGTGATCAATTCTCCAAGTCCAGTCAGTTATAAGACGGGTATCATTAATTCTCTTCATCCAAGTGGGGAATCTGAGATGTATATCACTAATTCTCCACGTCTAAGTAAGGTAGTAGAGGACATGTATATCATTAATTTACAACGTCCCAGTGAGGTAGCAAACATTTACACTGTATGCCATCAATTACTACGTCTAGGTGAGCTAGCGGCCATGAATATTAATAGTTATCCACGTCCAAATAAGGTAGCGGACATGTATGTTATTAATTCTCAACGTCCAAGTAAGGTAGCATATGTAATCCAAGTCCATGTAAGGTAGAGGACATTTACACATTAATTCTCAGCGTTCAAGTAAGGTAGCTGACATGCATATCATTAATTCTCAACGTCCAAGTAAGACAGCAGAAATGTATACCATTTATTCATCACGTCCCAGTAAGCCAGCACACATGTGTTTCATTATTTTCTCCACGTCCCAGTAAGGTAAAGTACATTTATATCATTCTTTCTCTACGTCTTTGTATATTTGTGAATATGATAGTGAAATGTACTTGCGTTTTGTATTGTCTCGTATTTGTAGGTCTTTTTGGAATGATAAAGAACAAAATAAACACCCACGGTTTTTATGATAATCACTTAAGTTTTCGGTGTTATGAAAACTGAGCAGGCGGTAACAGTAGAAGTAACGGGCTAATATCTTTTCTATAAACACTAACCAGAAGCAGACGCCTGAGGTTTGACTGTATACAATAGTTATGAATTAGATGGGTATTGCCTTTCTTCGTTATCGGTATTGAATAATCATTGAAATTTCATTGTAAATAGTTGATGTGATATGCTAACCTAAAGCATAACTGGAAATATTGAGAAGTCCATTTTTTGTTTCTTCCCTTTTTTTCTCTTCAATTTTTGCTCACAAAATCGTTTTAAATCTTTTGAAGTACTGACTCTTTCAAATTATTGCTTTTATGTGAACACAGTTGGCGACCAAAAGCTAGCAGGCGGTTTGAATTTGAATAAAGTAGCGTTAATTTCAGCAAACAAACATCGTATACTATGCCTGTGTGGTCAGATTATCTAAGTAAATCAAGATGTAACTAAATCAGTGTTGTTTTGTAGCTACGGTCATAAACATAAAAAGTCGGATTATTATATAAAAACTTATCTAATATTAAGGAGACCAAGTCTAAAATTACACTGGCTGTTCAAACCCAGTAAACAAACATTGAGAATAATTAATAATAATTAATATCGACTGCAATATTGTTAACGACTGCATTGTAATATCTTTTCAATTTTGCATTTTAAGAAAAAATATATTCTGAGCAGAATCAGTTTAGTTTTCAAACGAATTAAAATGTTACAGATCTATACACATTACGGCATAGTCTGGTTTGACTAGAAAATAAATAAGATATTAGATTTTAAAAATACATAAGTGTATCAATATGACTTTCTTGTTATGCCACATTATACTTAATTATTCAACTACGCTGTCGTGTTGTTTTTATTATCTAAAGTTTAAAGTTTTGTTCTCTAAAAGCTCCTTGCAAAAAAGAAAAGAAAGAAATAATAATAATAATAAAGGAAAGAAACTTATTTTAATCATACGCTTCAATAAAAGAAAATAAAGTGTAAACTTCATCATTTTACAACTATTGCGAAACAAATTTACCAGCTTATATGAATCACGCGTAATGGCCGCGACGGAAGTGCACGAGGGATCTTTTTGTGGGAGTAAAAAGGAGTACGCAGAGAAAACCTATGTGGTCGGGCGGGTCGCCCAATATCTTTTCACTTCAGACAGCCTAGTTGAAAAGCAAGTGTGACACCACTGAGCAACCGCCCGCTCATATGAAAAGCAATCAAACTATAGTCTGGCGATGTTTTAGTGTACTGGTATCGACTCGTCTGAACGTTGATACCGATCCCCAAGCATATCCAAAATTGTAACGTGCTCAATTTTTTGTTTGAAATCAATTCCATAATTCTGCTGTATTGTGAGGAATGTTAATCATATGACATGAAGAACAGCACACGATTTGAGATTGATACAAGTATCCTGAAAACGAGGTTTTCACTTTTAAAGTGCATTTTAAGAAATGTATTTCATATGGTTATTGTTGCCAAACGTATAAGTTTAAGTACAAAACTGATATATATATATATATATATATATATATAATTAAAAATATATAATGTCCTTGTGATGGGTATACATAGTAATAATAATAATAAAAAACACAAACCAGAAATTCACACTAGCGCTTTCAACATGCTTTGAGAGCAAGCTCTTCAGGTGTAATGAAAGGATTTATTTGTGACGTCATCACTGTGTAAGGAAATCCATGATTGCAGATTGGAAAAAGTCACTGAACGAAAGAAAACAATCATACTGGAATTACATAAAATTAATCAACACCGTTGTATTCTATGAAACATGGCTTGGTAAAGAGGAACCTGTACTTCCACGAAAGTTTAGGATAAAGGAAATCCCGGGAGAACCAAATGAAGACAAGAAAATCAGGACAGAGACAGCAATACTACGCTTTGAAGCGGAAATCAAAATTATGAAGAACGAGGCACGACGACAAGAATGCAAATACTTGAAGATAGATACATACATGGCTGATGTTATAAAGAAGAAATCTTCCTCAGTTGAGATTGAAAACTTACTAACTGAGCAGTGGATAACGGAAGTAGAGAATGAAGCAGAGCACTCACAACAAATATGGCTACCAAAGCGCCAGTGGCTGTTGAACTATGCCAACACATACGGCACAGAGAATGTAAAACCATCACTACAACGTACACGAAAGTCTTCAGTAAAGCAAACAAAAAACATAGCACATGAGGACCGGGTCACATCGCCTAAAAACAACGACACACCGAAACCCCTGTACACAGAAGTAGTAAAAACATGGTCACCGTCATTAGGCACAACACCTGTGAAGTCTACTTATCCACATCGAGCAAGAAGATATCAACCTGAAAATAAGGTCAATGCTACAAAAAATAAGACATCACCAAGCAACATCAGACTACCATTTAAAGATCACAACACTACTTTTATCGGCCAGGCAACAAAGAAGTCTTTTTTAGAACAACGCCAGCTCAAAAACAAAGGCGGGGGAAGAAATATTTTAAAGGTAAAAACAGTGATGTAAAACATTTAGGAAATTCCAATGTTTTACCTAATAAATTTATCAAGCAAAATTTTAAACAATGATGAAATTGATATTCTAAAGAAAGGGTTGAAATTTTGTCCAACACCTAATTCAAATAGTAAAATTGTAGAAAATTGCGTTTAAGTGAAAGATTTTTTTCAGATAATGATGATTGTAAAACTGATGCTGAACCGTTAGTTCGTAACAAGTCTAATTGGAACCCACCAAAAAGTGGTGATATTTGTTTGGAAGATGTTGTTTCAAATCTAAAAAAGTACCCGCTTACGAAACCGAGAAGTAGTAGTAATATTTCATTTAAACAAAGAAAGGCCATTGAATCGTTATCTAATGATAGATCCATTGTTATCAAAGAGGCAGACATAGGCAGTATGGTGGTGGTTATGGATAGTAGTTATTATTGTAAAAAAATGTCTGAAATGGTGTCAGATGAAGAATGTTATAATAACATAAATGAAGGTGCCGATGACGAAACACGTAAAATGATTAATAAATTAGTGAGTGAACAAGATAAGGACCTGTTTGAACAAGAAAAGGATTATCTTACAATTTTTACAAATTATCCTAGTTTCCTGTATGGTTTACCAAAAGTACACAAGAGTTCTGTTATAAATGAGGCTATTAAAGCTCAAAATAGTGAATATATTTCTGTGTTAAGACCCGATGATCTTAAATTTAGACCCATTGTTGGAGGACCACAAAGCGCAACACAACGCTTGAGTCATTTTTTGGATATGATTTTAAAACCATTATGCTCGTCTGTAAAAAGTTTCATTAAGGACGATTATGATTTTCTTTCACATTTACCAAGGACAGTTAAACCTGGTTCTAAGCTTGTCTCCTTTGATGTGGTAAGCTTGTATACCAATATACCCCATGATTTGGGAATTGAGGCAATTAAGTATTGGCTTAGAAAATAACCAGACAAAGTTGACACTAGATTTTCAGAAAAATTCATTATTGAATCTCTCAGAATTGTATTGGAAAGAAACATATTTTATTTTGATGCAAAGTATTATCAGCAAATAAAAGGGACGGCTATGGGAACCAAGGTTGCTCCTACGTATGCTACTTTAGTGTTGGGATATTTAGAAGAAATGCTTCTTGAAAATATTTTTCAGAATGATGAAGAATTTGCCGATTTTTTAACAAGAAATTTTTGGAGATTTATGGATGACTGTTTTGTAATTTGGCCTCCTGATAAGGACTTAATCGAGTTTCACAACAAATTAAATAGTTTACATCCAGATATCAAATACACTTTTGAGTCAAGTGAGAATGCATTGCCATTTTTGGATGTTTTAGTAGAATTGAAAGACAACATTATTAGTACTGATCTATATTGTAAACCAACAGATTCCCATAATCATTTAGATTTTTATTCTAGTCATCCTAAACATACAAAACTCAATGTACCATTTAATCTTGCATCTAGATTAGTTACTATTGTGAGTGATAATAATAGATTAGAGGAACGACTTTGTGATTTAGTTGTGTTTTTGAAAAAACAACATTACCCTACTGAGATAATTTTGAATGGAATAAAGAAAGCTAAGGAAAAGGGACCTTTTACTTCCCATGTGGCAAGCCAAAAGAACACAGACATTTTACCTTTTGTTTCTACATACAATCCAAACAATTTTAATATTTTTCTAATCATTTAGAGGTTGTGAGGATTTTCTTAAGAATAGTGACAAGATGAAAAAGGTATTAGACAGAAATAAAATCACAAATTGTAAGCGACAACCAAGAAATTTGAAACGTTTATTATGCCGTTCAAAGTTTGATTCTGAACAGCAAATTCCATGTATATCTAAATGTGGTAGACCTAGATGTGGTACATGTGAAAGTATCATAGAATGTTCCAATTTTACGTTCAAAAATGGATTTAAATTTCAAATCAAAGCAAATATGAATTGTATATCTAAAAATGTTATCTATGCTATGATTTGCAAAAATTGTTCAGAATTTTACATTGGCCAGACGGGCAACGAAATTAGAAAACGTATGACAGTTCATAGACAGCAAATAAGAACAGACAATCTAAGATTTTTAACAGTTAGTAAACATATGTACCAATGTTCTAAAAGTGAGTTTTATGTTTTACCTATATACCAAATGTCTAGCTCAGATGCTATAGAAAGAGAATCAAAAGAAAATATGTTTATTAATCTATTAAAACCAAGTCTTAATTCATGTAGTTCTGTGTGATTCCAAATCAATGTTACTGTAAAAACAGTTGTTTTCCATTACATAATTTCTAATCGTGTATCTTTTTATTTTGACGTCATCAATTTTGTATTTATGTGTACTTTTGATCATTGTCTTTATGACGTCATCAATCTATGTTGTTTTGACGTAACCATGACACACAGTGATGACGTCACAAATAAATCCTTTCATTACACCTGAAGAGCTTGCTCTCAAAGCATGTTGAAAGCGCTAGTGTGAATTTCTGGTTTGTGTTTTTTATTATTATTATTACTATATATATATATATATATATGCTCTCATTCTGCAGTCAATAGTTTTTGACGATATGTTTCTATTTTGTGGAATTTATTGATATTAAATGTATTTTGATCATAAGATTTAAAGTGTTCATTGCTGATCCTGAGATAACCTTTCTCCGTCACTTATAATATATGATGTATCACACCATGCTTACGATAATATCAATTAAAAACAGAACACGAGAAATGGGAAAATTCTTTATTTAAAGGCATCATTTCGTCCATCCACCTTTCACGCTATGGCCGGTGCGGACGACCCCTCCTTCCTCTTCTACCAGTAGCACCAGTAGCACCGGTGTCTCCAGTTGATCCTGTTGAGCCGGTAGAACCAGTTGCACCAGTTTCACCAGTTGTACCAGCTTCACCAGTTGCACCGATTGATCCAGACGGTCCTGTTGATCCAGTGGGTCCTGTTTCTCCGTTTAATCCCAGTGATCCAGATGCACCAGCTGATCCTATTGGCCCAGTTGGTCCGGTCCATCCTGTAAGTCCGGTTTGACCGGTAGCTGCCGTCATTCCCGATAGCCCTCGTGGCCCTTCAAACAAATCGGTTAAGCTCAGCAGAAGAAATCCTGTAATACAGCAAAGATACATACATAGTATATGTAATTGATTTTCAACATAAGTATACACTTGAAGACGTCAAACAACAAACAACTTATATCTAAGGGATATGACGTTTAACGATTAAATGTTGAATTAACGCATCACGATAATAGGATAGATTATAGAGTACTAAATAATACTCGGTTCTACGGTTTCCCGGGTCGGTTTGGTTTATTTAGGTTAAAATGTTGTTAACAGCTAGGGTCAGTTAAGTACGTGCAATTGTTTGTAGGCGGAGGAAAGCTGGAGTAACGTGAAAAAATCCACAGACTTACGGTTACTGCCAGGGTTGGAACCCGCAGCCAAGAGGTTGAGGGCTAGTTATAAAAAGTGTCGGGTCAACTTAACGACTCCGCCTCCCCTAAGTGTTTACCGGAGGACAAACAGTGCCTCATCGACGAGACATCTCAAGTCGTGAAACGTTGTCGTTTACTAATTCTAAATGATACTTCCTTTAGGGAAAAAAACCTTTTTAAAACATTGGATTTATTGATATTATGAACATTCCAAATGATACTTCCTTGTAGCGTATAGCTTAATCATGATTACCGTGACCTGTGATATTTATTAAAACTTTCGTTTTAGATTAAATAATTTAGTAAAATACGATCATTCTTTATTTTTGGATTATTAGCTTTTAAATGAAATATCTCATTTTATATTGTGCAGAACTACCGACGGATTTTTACGTTCGTGGATACTTTACAGTGACATTATAATTAAATGCAAGTGATGATGAGTTCGTTGCTGAGTTTTGTGATACCAAAAGTTGACTTAAAAATCCATGGTGGATATGTCTTTAGGACAACCAAGCATTAACTGTGATTATCAGTAATTTTTTTCGTGGGTCATATTTATCTAACATGTGATATTTTTGAATGTATTTCATTGTGTCTAAGGTAAAGTACAAATAAAATGTTCAATGATATTATTATTGATGCTTCCAATGTTAATTTTTTTTTATCTTATATGTAACTCAAATTGTTTGAACTTTACAGGTTGCCTCAAAAAGGTCGAAAGCTATGTTATATTTGTGTAAAATATTTTTTTGAATATGCAAATACATAATATGTTTAGTGCGTATAATGTTTTAGTGCGAGAACGGTTTAATGTACATGTATAATGTCAGGATATAATATTTGACATTGAAGTTCAACCTCACAAGATACATGCATGAAAATATTTTAATACGTGGTTTTAGCTCTAACATACTACCATTGTTTATGTTTTCACGTGAGAATGGCTAGACAGATTGCATTTGTTTGTTTTTTTGAAACTATGTTTGATGTCTGCAGGGACACAAACACTCTGACTGAATTGGGGATGTGAAGTTAACTAGGAAACAGCTTGTATATAATGTTACTCATGAGATTTAAGAAATAAGTAAGTACATTTTATATGCGAGTTGTACCTAGTGTAGGAAGCCAATGTATACGCTAAAGTAAGCCAAATCTATTTGAGTTGATTCCCTTACATTAGTACTGGACGAGTATTACTTAATGTTTACCTTCAAGATGTGTATGTTGATTTACTACCATGTGAATTACATTGTTGTTCAGAGAATTCATAAATCTGTAAACGTTATATCCAGTGTTGAATTTTGGTTATCGCACAACCGACATCTCAAACGTCCCGAGATTATGGAACGGACGTTACCCATTTATTACACATGAATATATAAAATAGGGTATTAAGAAACAATATTTATGCTTTCCTCAGATGTAGTGTTTTAACCGAATCCAACCTAGGTCTGTTCCGAGAAATGGGAAATCTCCACCCGAGTGTAAGAGATTGGCTGGTCAGAACGAAACTTGCCGAGTATTTGATAGCTAAATTCTTAAATTCTTACACGAAAGTTGATATACCTGTCCACGTTACAGACCTATATTTGATTATTTTTCTCACGTACTTTAAAAAAGTCAAACATGGCAAAATTTTATGAAACTTTTTCATCACATTTCCTTGAAATATGTGTCAAAATTGATGACGTTATCGATTTGCAACGTGGTTACGCTCCATAAAATAATAACGTTACGCAATTGTGAGTGCCTTAATAGAACATGTGAGCTGTCTTATTCCTATTCGGGTAACAAAAACTGAGCTGCACCTGTGAAAGTACTGAAACAAATAAGCATGTTTATTTTATTATGATTAATACGTAGATAAAGCAATACACACCGAAACTGAAACTCGTCACAGCTGAAACTGCAGCTATCAATGCCGGCGTTAGCCCTGTCTCTGATGGTAGGATGAAACCTCCAGGAGTGGCCATGATCTGAAAATGAATAACATAATTTATGACGAGACAAGTCGAATACTTTTGAAACAGCTCAGATTTGAATCCTTACGCCAAACTCACTGCATAAATATGAACATCCATTGCAACTATTAATAGCATAATAGAAATTTTGATACAATACTATTATTCAACACATCTATCCAACATGTAAACTATACTGCAGTACATATGTAGATAAGATCTGAAGGTGAAAGTAGGGATAGATGATATCACAGCACATAATACTCAATTTATGTTTAGAATATTTACAATGCGGACAACCATATAAAATATGATAATTCAAAGTCAAGACTATGTCGGCATGACAAGTCTATAATAATTTCAGCTGACCGATAAACGTAGAATACATAGTTAATAATGTATTTCTATGAATATCTAGTTAATTCCATACTGGCTGATGTTTGCTGTTAAAGAATGATGTCATTCTTTTACGAAAGATGCATCCTTCAATAATGCGAAAATAGACGTCAAAAGAACATGTTATAAAACAAATCTACTTTAGAATAGGCGTCGTTGGTGTTTTATTCCCCAAGTCGTTGTCCTATCACATCTACTGTCTGATATTAATGCCACGAACTAAACATATAGTTCAGGTTCTTCTACATCTATTCAATATTCCCAAATCCCAAAATATATCAAATTTAGTTTCATATTTTAAGTGATTTTCTCCAATTTCCTTCTGAATTTCTATACAACGATCCATCACTAACTAGTCATTGAAGAAGGAAACAGCTGTATGATTTATTTGAATATACACTACACAAAAGCAGCCTAAATGAAATTAAAATAGCCTAATGTATGAAAAGCTCTTTAACTGTATTTCATTTCTACATAAATATAAAAGCACACAATGTTTAGAATAAATGTCAGCATAGATATGCAAGTATGAAAATAACATACTTGTGTATTTGTAGAAATATAAACATGTGTTCTGAAAAGAATATGGGGGATTTTTTTTTAAAGCAAATGTCATCTATGAGGGTTGTATCCAAAAAGAAGGGTACAGTTGCATAATATTTGTTTATGAATTATAATATGTATTTATTTATTTATCATTTATTCATTAAGTATTTATTTATCATTTATTTATTTACATGGATAGTATATTTTACTAAATTAATATATCAAGTTATTTTTCCTTATTTTCGTGTTGTACAATCATTTAATTTACACACATATATAAGATTACTTACTTAGCTGTCTGATCAAAATAAAATGCTCGTACGATCCGAGGCTGATGGCGGCGAGGACGTAACTGACAACTGTAACGCTATAGGGCTGTGTTTTTAAAGTACTGCCGATTTGGTGATCTGTCACTGTTCTGTAGTATACCTCTGATATATCAAACCTGATACCAGCATAAGTCTGCTAGATTCCGATTAAATCATATGTATCCAGTTTTACAGAGTACATCTACATTAAGTTCACTTTAATTTTTTTTCAAATGATCAGCTCGTAGATATTCATTGATTATTATCGCTTTTTACCACAGTTTTAGAGAGTATATCGACATAAATCAGCTTATGTTTACTCTACACATAGATTATTAACGCGTTTAACCACAATTTTACAAAGTACATTTACATAAAGATCGTTTTAACTTTTGAAATGATCAGCTAATGTAATTCATTCGTATTATAAATGATGTGTTATTACATTCCTTGTGAAATTATTTGCAGCACTTTTTATTTCTTAATTAAAACGGCAAAGATTCTCATTTTAAAGTAAATATGCATTCCAAGAAGATTTACTGATGATAGGAATGGGATTGACTTTATAAAAAAATATGGCTAACCTCCTGTCACAGCCTTGACACTCGACTCATCACATTGTGTATATATATATATAGTGGGTGCCGTAGATCGTGAGTTCGAGGCCCGGTCAGGGCACGAGTCAAAAAGTTCCTTCGTCATTTGTGTTACTAAGTTAAATATATATCTATTAGCACAATGTATCATATACACTATGTGTTGGTGATCCGAAGATATAGATTTGAATTTCCTGTCGTAGTTGTACCGAGAGAAATATTTGTAATATATGTACAATTCGTATCCATGTATGTAAATACATTGCGATCCAGCTATTCATATCATCTATTAGACGACTTCCACGCCGATGTGGCGGAGTGGAATAAGCTGCGGGTATTTCTGGCTTGGCGATTGGGTACCGTAGATCGTTAGTTCGAGGCCCGGTCAGGGCACGAGTCAAAACTTTGTCTTCCTTTGTCATTTGTGTTGCTAAATTATATATATATATAGAGAGAGAGAGGGTCGCCATCGCCCTCCACACCATAGGCGAGGAAGGTTTAAAATATTCGACAATTTCACGTTTGAAAACCAAGATGACAGTTCAAAACTTCAACCAGTGCTTGACAAGTTTCGTGAGTACTGTAACCTTATATATATATTCGTAATAAAAGTAAGACGAAGGATTAAAAAGCTTTTTTTTTTTTTTTTTTTTCAATATTATTACAAGCTAACCGGTAATAAGTATTTATATAATAACGTATTTAAAATGTTGCCGTATCCATCCACCTAACGAATATATGAATAAAGACCAGTTGCACTGGGTTCAGTACTTTTTCATCTAGGGAAAGCATGGTCTTTGATTGATATGTGCAGTATTGTTCTATCTATAGCTACATTATCTTTAACATTTTTCTTTCAAACACATGTACATGTAGTATTCCAACCAACCGGTTTTCATTTGACAGAAATAGTGATAGTGACATTGACCTTTGACATCCGAGTCTGAAAGAGAACTTAAGGCATTGTGCAGCAACCAAACAAGAGGCCATATGAGCCTGCATTAGTCATCTTGATCTCTGGAACTCTTTTTGATATTGATAAAAAAAAAAAGGTTTAAATATTTTAACATGTTTGACTGCTGTGACCTTGAATGTACGTCACTTTTGCTCGTTTTTAAACAAATTTGGTATCACTTCACCAGCTTAGTACAGGCCCAATACGTGGTATCTTGGCCTCAAGGTTATTCCATTGAAGATGTTCAAGGTTATTGCACGTCTGGCTCCAGTGGTCTTTAATGAAGGTAAAGGTCATACCTGGTATCTTGGCCTCAAGGTTATTCCATTGAAGATTTTCAAGGTTATTGCACGTCTGGCTCCAGTGGTCTTTAATGAAGGTAAAGGTCATACCTGGTATCTTGGCCTCAAGGTTATTCCATTGAAGATTTTCAAGGTTATTGCACGTCTAGCTCCAGCGGTCTTTAATGAAGGTAAAGGTCATTTATTAAAACAAACGTAGTAGCATTCAAGATTCGAGACCATCACTACAGAATGCCTGTGCATTGAAATTGTTGAATTGTCCTTTTGTGTCCCACCCCTCCTATTTGGGAGCCAGCATAGTGCCTCAAGATCCTTAAACAACAATCAGACCAGTCAAATAATGCCCAGGACCAAGTTTGAAAATATCAAGTTAGCCATACAGAAGAAAAACAATTGAACAGAGATGTTATTTTGAACTACTATGCTGAATATGTGCTGATGTGACAGATCTGTCAGTTCGAAATGTCCAAAACATTTTAGGAAGTTTTAACTAAACTTAAGATTTTATTAAAATTATTGTTAATATATACATATAAGACTCATTTTACGAGAGCCGCATAATGTTTTACTCAGCAATAAGAGTTGAATGCTGACAGATATTATCATTAAATACAATAACTGTGGGAAAGAATAAGGATTGATGATAAGATAAGGACATGAAACTTTTCTTTTTTCAAAAATGACATCGTTATCGCATTTTTGGATTTTCTGCATAGTGATACAAATCTGTTTGCGTAAAGATACGTATGTTTATTTACGTGAACTTGAAAACTGCCGGCAAGCATTTCAGTCGTGCGAAACGGGATCAAAGAATGTCTACTGTAGCTGTGACCGGGTGTGTGTTTACTATGATAACTGCTGTTTTGATGCTGCAGTTATTATAGAAAAAGATAACAGCGAAGAAGACCATCACCAGGAATACCTTGAGATGACAACATGTGAAACCATTGCCTATAGAGAAAATGCCGATACCACACAGGAGGCGTTTATGACATCATCCTGCCCTTTGTCGTGGAGTAGTGACGTGGATACTAGGCAAGATTGTGAACTGTATACGGACACTGATGTCCGTGACATATTGTCCGTTGTTGATATCAGAACTAATTTAACGTTCAAAAACCGCCATTGCGCCGAATGTAACAGTGTCCAAATTTACACACCATGGTTATTGAAGATCCCATGTTTAACGGGGAGTCAACCCAAATCACTTTCCATTACTGAGGGAGTGATGACCAAGCTCCACAGTGACCGCTGTAGTTACCACTTCATACCACCTGATGATTTCACAGTACATTACTGCTATCAGGAATTCGACTACACAATACTATTAAACATTTCTGAAAGTGACAACAACTCAACTTGTCAAAACCGTATGTTTAGTCCAGTTTTTATTTCCATAGGTAAACACAGCCGTTATTATAGAACTTTACAATGTCTTATTGCTAATGAAGGACCTATGCATCAGGAACTTCTGTATGCAACAATCTGTCATTTCCTTTTGTCTTCTGAAAATGAGCATGCGTTGAAAGCAACGCTAAGCAGTCTGATTTCTCGTCTGTGTTTCGGAGAAAAGTGAAGAAATATAAAGACAAAGAAATTCAATTATTTGACGATGTAAGAATTTGTCGTTTATGTCTGATAAATGACCAAAAAAAATCTGTATACATATAGTCAAAATTTGAAACAACACAGTAATTGTGTTTCGATAACAGTTTCAGACTAAGCAGCAATCTCCAGATTTTTTGTTAATGACGTGGCAACGGCATTATGATGTAATCGATAGAAATAGCAGGGGATGTAGTAATGTTACAATCAGGAGAGGTTTAGAAACATAACGTTTGCTTGTACTTGTACGTGGCAAACTCACTACTTTTTGGGGCGTGACGTCATCATTTCATGCGACTGGGAGACCACTATAGGTTGTCAAGTAGGCATAACTCCTCTACTGCATATAAAGCATAGTCTTTTAGTTTTAAATATCTACTACAATAGTCCGTTGTATAACCGTTAAAAAACATCAAGTAACCTGCTTATTTGTTACAGTCTAAGGGAATTGCAATCGTATCTGTCATCTTTTCGCAATTCTCATTCAGTCCCTAAAACGTCTTAAAATATGCTGCATACTAAGGAAGGTCCGGACACCCGTAGGCTGTACCAAATGTTCAGGTCCCTTACAATCTTACCAAAGATTATCAGTCATCAGGTGTATCAGCCACAACACCTACTTTTGAGAGTTTTTACCATCGAGGGGGTTGAATTTGATGTGGATGTTATTTAGACATGTACAACATGCCATTAAATTATCTTGTAATGCATTTTGAATATGCAATTCAATTTAGGTATTAAGTCTTGGGCTTATGGACGTCATTATTACGTGTTACATTTTGTGATACAGATACAAGCATTACTTCCCTCACCCTACCCTTATACCCAGCTATCTGACGGGTACATTTGTCTTAACATTGTCATCCTGTCAATATCGTCCTCATAGTCACAACTAGTTTTACTTACAACCAATATCTTCGATACAAATACAGATAGATCTGCCGACGTGTTAGTTATCATTTTCAATATATTGAAAGATCATTTTTCATCTACCGATATATCCAGGGATATTATTGTAAGAAGATAAATTTCAATACGAATCGTGCCCCAGCTATAACTGCGAGGTTTTCTGGCCTTAACAAAATAGCAACTTGAATTATGGAAATCAATTGTGTACATACATACATATATACATGTATTTAGTCTATTACGCAAATGCATTTTCCCATTCCGTCAGATTTTTGTAAGTGGTTTATGCATGTATTATGCTTATGATTAATATAAGATAAAAGGCACATTTTTTCTTCCTAAAATTAAAAACGAACGGTAACGTTTAACTGATTTCCAATTTTCAGTTTTGTCAGCAGATTAAACATAGTTTAGTGTTTCGATAAAAAAACCTACTCCAAGACAATACATAGTTTTGAAATTAACTGCATTTTGTATATTTAAATTATTTTTTTTAGTTATATTATATAAAGAATAATTACAAGTGATGATATTTAAAAAAAATCATCAAAAGATAATATTCTGGTGTATTTAAGAGAAAGGCTTAAGTAGAAAAAAGGTCAAAAATGGAAATAAAGAAAAAGGAGCTGGAGCTAAAAGGAAAATATATTGCGTTTAGAAAAAATGGCAAGGAAAGTGAAGAACAGACACAGCAGTCTGAGATGATGACTCAACTCTAAAAGCTTTGTTAAACAGGAAATAAAGTCCTTAGAACTATTGGTTTCCCTTTTTCTTGCTAGTCTTTTCCTAATAAATACGAATTGATAAACTCTAGTTTTTTTTAAAGATGTCGGCACGAGATCTTTGTTTGATGTGTGCATATTGCTGTATTAGTACCGTTACTTTATATACATTCATGATCACACATTTCACGAGTTCTTCGGATTCGCCTGTTTATTTTTCATCCAGGTAGTTGTACCTGACGCTTTTTCTGCACAAAATGCCAAAGTATATGAATGAATAAATAAAAGAATAAGAATACGGATCAATTTCAATTGATATTTTGGTCAAGTATAACAATTAACAAAGGAATGAATTGGTACATTATGAGAGCATTAAAATCAAGATTATCTAATAAATTTCTGTTTAAAATCAAGATGATGATGACTCAACTCTTAAAAGCTTTGTTAAACAGGAAATAAAGTCCTTAGAACTATTGGTTTCCCTTTTTCTTGCTAGTCTTTTCCTAATAAATACGAATTGATAAACTCTAGTTTTTTTTTAAAGATGTCGGCACGAAATCTTTGTTTGATGTGTGCATATTTCTGTATTAGTACCGTTACTTTATATACATTCGTGATCACACATTTCACGAGTTCTTCGGATTCGCCTGTTTATTTTTCATCCAGGTAGTTGTACCTGACGCTTTTTCTGCACAAAATGCCAAAGTATATGAATGAATAAATAAAAGAATAAGAATACGGATCAATTTCAATTGATATTTTGGTCAAGTATAACAATTAACAAAGGAATGAATTGGTACATTATGAGAGCATTAAAATCAAGATTATCTAATAAATTTCTGATTTTAAATCTCTAAAGCAACAAGTCCTTTGTAGAATTCTGCTCTAACATGATGGGTAAGCCAGCGGTGCTGGCGAATCAATTCCAAAGACTCGACCCGTCTCGCTCTCAGTATGGCAAGTGTGACAGTTTATCAGTATAGCTCCCAAAAGGAAATACTTCGCTACCTGTTGAAAGAGAAATGATTGTTGTAGTTTAAGATTGCTAAAAAAAAACTAGATTTTTCGCAAATGTCTAATCAACGCAAATTCTAAGTGCGGTCTTTTTCTTATTGAATCTAGCCTGGTTTGCGGTGACCATTTCTCCACTGTCATGTGTTATGATATAAGGGATTAGATGGCGAGTGTTGGCCAGCCAAACTCTTACACGAGAGTTGAGAAATCCTTTTTCGCGGAACAGACCCATGATTGATTATTTTTCTCACATACTTGCAACCAAACGTAAGTTTTTATGAAAGTTTTTCATCGCACCATCTTCAATGCTCCTTGGAATGTGCGTAAAAAATGATGACGTCATCACTTACGACTTGGTTACTCAACGTAAAATGATGACGTTACGTTATTGTGACAGCGTCATATAGCGCGTGCCAGCTGTCTTTACCCACCCCGTGTAAGATCGATTTATCTTTTCCCTAGCAACCGCCGGATAACCCTGTGAAGTATGGAAGAATGAAAGTGTCTCCGTCAGTGGTAGACTTGTGCTGACTCATCATGTACTGAAGCTGACTTTCCTTAAAGCATACCAGCGTCGTGTTGTCTGCCTTCCATAGGCCAAAATATACTGGCAATTAATCCGTTTGGAGCTACCACACTCCGGAATTTTAAAACATCCGCCCATTTGTGACCATTAAATACCCTTTGCTGGTTTCCCAAAAGCGGTAGATATGTCTTACTTTCCCGTCAATGAACCCCCAGAAATTCGAAAGAGGACTTCAATGAGATCTTACAGAGGTAGCGAATTATCTTGGGTTTTGTTCAGACATCCTTCAGAGTCTATAACAAATTGCGATGATTTCTGGTAAGAAATCCAGCAACTCTGTCACAGGTTGACCCCCTCATGGTAAAATGCCCCCCCCCCCCCCCCCCTCCCCTTTCAAACAAAATTTACCCTAAATTGTTTTTTCATATATCATTTAATGGGGGTCAAAATACGATACTACACCGATCGTTCACGGCAAGGATGGGATACATGTCAAAGTAGAACACACAAATCTTCTACACAAGAACAAAATGTCCCGTTTCCACATACAATTTTGGTCGGAGGGCAGCTGCCTAAAACTGGTATATCATCTTGTCTGTGTGTCTTTAAATGAACAGACATATACAGAGCAATCCAGATACCACAGTTTTTAACTTCCTTAGACCAACAGATGTAAAGCAAGGCCTATCTTTTGGGGACCAGCATTCCTCACTAATCGCTCTAGCAGCCGTAGCGACATCATACTGAATCATCTACACATGTGGGCTTATGTTGTATTTATACCGAAAAAATAATATGTTTTGAAACCAATACATTATTTCCTGGTCAAGTATGTACGGTTATACAACTGGATTTCAACGTCAGGTGGCCAACGTCATTATCTGGATGTTTTCATCGATCCTCGTGTTCTTGGCATGAACAATTACATTATCACTTAATCAGTAAATAGGGCCAGATCACCCCATCAGCGTACTTTTTCGTACAAATAAACATATTAGACTTGTTCAACGTACCTCAAAACTTGAGAAAAGTGCTGTAGTCTTTTTTTCAGTTTATTCATGTACAGTTATTCAACGGTATGGGAACTCTTCAGTGTTTTAAGTGTAGAAGTCGATAAAAAGAAAGAAGCAGACATTGATACATGAATGTAATGGATCGTTATTAAGTAAAATATTTTCGTATGATGTCCAAGGTGTAAACGTGTAAAACGTTTTCGGTTGTACAGACACGATAACCCGAGATGGCAGGTTTTTTTCACATGTTAAGTGCGTCATAATACTTCGTTCACTGAACGTTTACTACAAACAAATGTTATTAGACATTTTCTCTTTATTACAAGGTGCACGAGAAAGATATAACATAATACATGATTCCTTTCATTTTTAACAGGATGACTGTCATCGCTTGTACTGCCCGGCATATTCAGAACCAGTCGGCGGAGAATGTGTTGATATGCATTATACAAGTGACGGCTTCATACTAGATCTGTTGTTTGAAACGAATAAATATTTTAAAACTGAGTCGAACCGTGCTTCAAAGTTTTAGCCATATATTAGACATGTTGATGACAGATTTTAGGAATTATATAGGATCAATGTTAGAATATAATGCTTTACGTCTCAATAAAATGAAAATTAGACCGGGATTACTATTGAATTCAGAGGAACAATGTTCTGTCATTCCTATATACATTAATGTCAAAGGAATAACACTAACTGGTGATACACTCGAATCTGAAAGACCTTGGATGGCGAGATATTTAAACAACTACACATTTATGAACACAGATGGCAGCTTTATCAGACATATAGCGGATGTACGAGATATGTTGTGTAAGACGAATGTTTCCGTTCGTAATCCGTTATATCTACAGGAGATGATTTCAGTTGACAATGACTTACCCTGCCCAGCAGTCAAACTACAGTATAGCGCAAAGGAATCCGACAGTGGAGGCGAGATAAATAACTCATCACTTTCTTACTTCCATCTAAATAGCATTTCTGTTTCACCTTCGGATGCTGTGTGCCAACGGAGACCACTTTGTATGTATTGATAGGTTTTCATCGAAATATCAAATCATTTATCGACATTATGATACTATGAAAAGCTACAGAAGTTATATGAACAGAGCATGTGGGTCTATTTCTATTACCTGTATGATTTATTGTCTGATTCAGTATTGTGTCATTCCAACACTCCGAGACGGAAAGTCCGACATGTTAATTATCCTGTTCTTACTTCTTGCCCAAGCATGCTTCTTCACTTTATCTCATTTTGAAATCCCAAGCTGTTTGTGAATGGGTTGGGTTAATTCAGCATTTTACATGGTTATGTGCATTTGTTTTCATGTTTCTCTGTCCATATCGCTTAAATGCTGAGATAAGAGATCTTCAAACATACAGCAGATCAGAAAGAAGGATAACTACATTTAAATACATGTTAGTTGGCATTTCTTTACGTTTAGCTGTCATAAACAGCATCAAAACTATAAACTTACGTTTTGCACCTACAGGGAAATGGTATGGTGGACGTCTTTGTTTTATTTCACAAACATTTGCCGCATTGTTTGGATTTGTTGTCTAAGTATTTTTGATTTTGTGTGGAAACGCTATTTTGCTTATTTTCATTATTCACTATATGACATCTACATCTGTTGCCACCAATTCAAGCAGGTCTAACGTGATGGTCTTCATAAAAATATTAACAGCTATGGGGTTTAGTTGGATTATCGGCATTGTGGCAATACTGTCTCAGTCCGATGTACTTCTTATAGTTTTTGAAGTCCTGTCTAATTTGCAGGGAACTTTTATTACACTTTCTTTTTCGTGCTCATGTCGTGTCAAGACATTTTACAAGGATTGTTTTCAGCATTTCAAACAGAACATGCTACGTCTTGAACAAACTGAACTGTTTCGGGTGAGATGTTATGAAGACCATGTCATCTCTCATGGAACATATATTTTCTTTGCATCGGAAAAGGTTAAGTATATTAAAATCCATCTCTATAAGTCACTGTATTTTCACAGAAATGTTAAGATGTATTCAAGTATGTTACTTGCTCTGATTTACATTATCAGACTTGTGTGATACAATCATTCGTGGTCGTAAATAGTAGACACTGCTGGTGGATTGTAGACATACATTTCACACTTTTAATTCACATTTTTCATTTTCATAATGACAAGTTTCATTCTATTGAAATACGATGTTGAAAATCACGACATGAATCAAGCTCGTGCTCCTCTTTTTGTGTTCTGTCGATATTGTGGCCTCTTTTTTTTTTATTTCCCTCCATATGCTCATTTCTATCAACACTTTAGTCATTTCACATCATTGAAGATTGTATAACCATAATCCTACATGGGTTAAGAATACAAGAAGTCCTACTATTCGCTGATAACGGGTGAAATCAAACTAGCGTTAACGGTCAGAAACACAAAAAGCATTATTTTCATTGCAAGATACTTCAATTTGATGGTAAACTGATCAATTATCTAAACTGCAGACAGAATCGCAATAGTAAAAAAGTATCGAATTGGATATTTACATTCGAAGTGGATATTGTGTAGTTGTCATATACGGATGTTGTATAGGTTTCCTATATGTACGGTAAGCGTACTTAAAGCTACATGGTTTATTTTTGATAGGATGTCAATGAATGAAATCTGAAGGTAGGAATGCTAAGTGAGAAGATGTCACGTGTCTGTATGTGTTTTGTCTTATAGTTTTTCGTGACAGTGTGAGATCCTCGTAACTATGGTAACAGACTATGTTCAGTCAAGGACGAAGGTAAGTCTTGTGAATTTTTGTTGGATCGCTAGCTTTAGAGATACTGCTATATAATTTAGCTTGCAGGAAAGTATATGAAGAGGGACATCCATCCGTGATGTTTGAGGCATTCGCGTGATATTAAAGAGGGAGAACGCTTTGTTGTGGTTGTAATCATTCAACATGTGTTTATGATCTTTTTCATGTCGAAATAATTAGCTGTATATTCCCTCCATGATTGCTGATGAATTGTGGCCATTTCTATATACCTAACGTTTACGATTACCTTGCGTATAAAGATTGGTATTGTTATTATTCCCCTTACTTAATGGTGGTATTGAAGTATTCTCTTGAATATTGTGTCATGAGTACGAATTCACAATAACAGCAAAACGAATAATACCAACACAATACAATTAAGGAAATGTAATGAGTACAGCGAATTGTATATTAAATCATGGAACTAAACACTAAATATTTAGAGTTTGGATTAAATAACAGTTATACTGAGCACAGAAACTGAACCACACTTTCTTCGTATTCCCGACATTTTTTATTTTAATTGTCACTAGATCATACATTATAGATGACTTTCATAAATAAAAAAATAAAAAAATTTAAATTGGTACAATCGGATCTAATCTAGTTAATATTTTTGATCAATATATATAAGCACAAAAGTTTTAAGTTAAATGGTGACTTAACCGGCGTTGCAAGAGGGAAAAAAAGAAAAAAAGCAGAACAACAATAATAATATATTCACTTTTGCAACTTTTTGTCGCAAGCGTGACAAAAGTAATATGTTCGCCGAGATTCAAATATATTTTATAACATTTCCCAGCGCGATATCAAATCAGACGTGTTTGATTCTTGTTTAGTTTTTACCACTCTTATTCCCATTTGGTTTGAGTATGAATTGCACTTTCGTTAGTATGTCGACTCTCTTTTGCTTTGATAATGCCGAATACCTTTTATGGAAAAATTGTATTGTCATAAGAAGTAAAAAGTAACCTTAAAGTGTTGGACAGCAGATCGTTGATTGTAAAAGCAGTCTAATAGCTTAAGTGTATTGGTCTGTCAGTCGGATGTGTGTAGTTTCATCTCGCCGTCGAGCAAAAAAGAGGCGGAGCTACAGATCAAGACGAACATATATCCTACAATGAACGTATACACCCGACAGAAAAACTACTTATGTACGCGACTGATAAACCAATACACCCTGGCGAATTAACCGACCTGACTACCTATCTGGCTGCTGATACCGTCAACGGTCTTACATCCATCACTGGTAAACGAAATAGTGAATCTAAACCCTAAACACCTTAAAATAACACACAATTATATTTTGATCAATGTTTTCTACACGTCCTGATATTAAACTTCATTAATCAAGCCAGACTTGCCACAGCAGAAAATTTTACCGCCCTGCTTTAGCGGACCCTAAATACCTTAAATTTACACACAATTAAATTTTGAAATAAATATGTCTCCTTGTTATGATATTAAACTTCATTAATCAAGCCAGATTTGTCACAGCATAAAGTTTTACCGCCCTGCTTTAACAGATATGATTCAGCAATCAATGTTTAATTATAGGGTCAAACAGGGGTTGACAATAAAGTTTAATTTGTCTCCAACGCAAATATATTAATTATATCCTCTAGGTCGTTTGCATGAATCCAACAGCATGTTTGTTCTGTGATATGATAGCATTGTTGTTTTGTGTTAATGTGTATGTTTATAGCAATTGTGTGAACAGAAAAGCATTAAATATCGACATAAATTGGATGTCTGATATCACGCCATTCATGTCATATGTTCAATGATATTGATTTGCGTTCTATAAATCATCCATTTATTATCACAGATAGATGTACAATCACGATATATGGTGCCGAGGGATATTAGTCGACAGGCAAAAACCTCTTTATACTTGTAATAAATAAGTATTAAAACCGACGACCTTATTGCAATTGATAAGTTTTATGCCTCTGTTAACCATTGGTCAATCAATGCTTTCAATTTATTAGTTGTTGTGCATTTCAAAATAAAAATGTAACCTTGTGACACTGCTTTGTCTCGTTTGTTTTTTGTTTTCATTTTACATTACTTTCAGATTAAAAAAAAAAGCCAAAATACATACATGCTTTCAGTCTAATTCATTTATATGTAGTTATTTATCCTTAAAATTGCATTCAATAAAACAGCGCCACCTTGCGTGCGTTAGTAGAACAATGCCCAATAATCATGTTCGAACAGGCGGATATCTTTGATTTAATCAATCAGACAGGGTTACAATAGAGTCAACATTTGGATCCATGCATATGGGAAGAGCTTTAAACACAAAGAAAACACGTAAATCAATAAGAAATAAAACAAAGAGTACAAACAGATATACTAACAGGGAGGTCAATTGCCGAGTATTTGTTTCAACTGTGGACACCTCCATGAAATTCGTGTCTCGGGCGACATTTGTCGGTTATAATTTATTTATTTATTTATTTATGGGTTTTACGTCCGCTATTACGGCCTTTCAGCCTTTCAGCTGACGAGTCGCTCGGTTACAAGATTAACACGAGGTAATATAGAAGCCGCCATATTGTTTACGTATCGCTAGGGCACACTGCGACAGTATGCATGATTTGATTGGTCGATACGAAATTGATAGAACTTCGTCCATTGGTCGACCAATCATTGTACTTCATTTTCGACCTGTCGAAAAAATTACTTCGGTAGGTGAATTTCTTGTTGGAAACCGCTTCATTTTTTTGCACTTAAGTGCAAATAATTTTTTTGACACTTAAGTGCAAATCTTTTGCACTTAAGTGTCAAAAGAACATAATGGCCATTTGGCTTTTTAGCACTTAAGTAGTGTCTGTATTTTATCCTAAAACGGCCGCCCATAGGTCAAAAGCTAAATAATTGGCATTCTGGGAAAAGTGTTTATAGCACGTCCTTGTGTAAAATAAAAGTCAAAACATTTGAAACGAGAAAGCCGCCTCGATTGAGTCGAAGGCGTAATTCATTTTGCTTTGACTTATATATATTAGAAACTATATTAACACTTAATTATGAACCGCATCATCATTTTTACAAAAAAAAAATTAATTAATAAATAAAAGTAAAATAAAATCAAGTTGGGGGGACCGTGTGATATGGTCAAAATATTCCTTTGATCTCGCTTTGAGATTGTTATTTAGTGTTACACTACGGGTCCATAGGTAGAGATTAATCTAATTAGTCAAATATATAGTAACAATAAACTTTTATGTATATTAATTTGATAACACAAATGTAATGCGTCCTTGGCGGATTTTTTCCGCTTATTTAATATGGTAGAACAAAAATATTAACCAAGATTTTGTAATATTATTTAAAATCAAATCATAATAAGACTTACCTTCATTGCTTCATGGTGTGTAAAGCGATTTCGGGGTTGCGTATACGCGATGTATACATAACAAATGCAGTAAAGAAAACATATTTTTACCGATACGACTTTAACATGACCTTTGTTTCTTAATCTTCACTGCTGTTGCCATTCTGCTCTGAAATGCATGATAAGGAACACATATCTCACTTTCAGTTTGCTATGATAGTTTCCTACGTCAATGCTAAAAGATCAAATGAGCTCGGCTCAATTACAACTCAATAATCAAACATGTTGTATTAAGGACTCATGTGTCAGTTTCTTGTTTTCATTATTCATCAATTCATTATAGTTTAATATTGTTACACACAGGCTATCTATTGTATATAGTCATTGTGAATGAAGGATGTTTGAGGGAAAACAAATAGTATCAATGTATATCATAAGTAAAATTATTCAGTCATAAAAATTCATACCGTACAAATAGCACTTACAATGTAGAAATACTATATAATACCATAACAAATCAGAGATTAAAACCCGATAGAAGGAGTGGAACAAAATACCGATAACAAGGTCAATCAAACATTCCCCATCTAAATCGCTGGCAGCTAACATATACAGCATGCAATCATAAGATGTATATGTTATCCCTCATCGAGTCATTGCCATGGTTATGTGGAGTAATGATATCCTCTTTGCATTTGTTTTTTTGTTGGGTTCTGATGTTTGTGGGATAAAACCTTGATTATTGGTCAATGTAAGCAGATTTAAAAAAAAAAAAAAAACTACAAAATCGGTCACGTGTTTTTAGCTGACTCTTTCTTTGAGGTGTGATCCAGCGCGGGCCATTTGTTCATTTAGGGAAATAACACATACTCTTCCGCCATCACCCTTATCCTTCTTGTAAAGAATGTTATTTTGACGCTTTTGGATGATTGTATTGACTGTACAGAAGTATCAAATCAAACAAGAACTGGGTCATAATCATGATCATGATTATTGGTGATCTGTAAGGTTTAATGCGTTACTAATTCTGACCAGCATTTCTTCAATGTCACAACAAAATGTTCATCAGGGAAATGTTAAGGGACTTTTGACTCATCCTTGACCGTTTGTCAGTTCCTCTGGATGGATTTACCGTAGGTTTTTTTTTATGTGCCCATCAATGATATAGAGGATATTGAATAGTTTCCCGTTTAATATAACATATATTTTACAAGTATTGAATGGTTTCCCGTTTAATATAACATATCTTTTTATAACATTTCATCAACAACATCGAAAAATTGAAAGTGTCAAAAAGTGCGGGAATCAGTAATGACGTCATCTCTTTGCGATGTTATTCCACGTCAACTTGACAGCGCCATTTTGAGTGGACTGGCCAACGCAATTTAAGCGTTTTCTGCTGTTATCGGAGAATGTGTGCACGAATAGCCTCTAGTGAGTATTTTGTCAAAAACTAGTCTGAAAATTTCAGAAATACAGCAAAATAACCAATTTATCTATCTCCGCTTCCACTGAAAAAATCGACAAGTTTCAACGAGGTGAATACATAGGTCCGCTCTCATTAGTCAAAAATGGAAAACTGATATTTTCACTGCAAAATTTTATATTTTCACTGCAAAATCTTATATATTTCACTGCAAAATCTTATATTTTCACTGCTCTCGCTGTTCTATTAGTTTGATAAACTTCTTTATTTCACTGGCAAAAATGCAATAAAAGTAAAGCATTTTTTGTATTATTTATTATTCTGTTAAATGTTAGATATCCAAAAATCAATAAAAGAGTTGTTATATCAAGAGTAGGCACTTTCTTGCTGTAAACATGACCTAGGAGACACCTTATTACAATTACCCTTGGATCAGTTATTAAAAAGTCCGTTTTTCATCAATAAGGCAATAACGTCATTAATTACAATTGCTTCTTTTTTGTATTATCTAATTGCTTTGATATTCTAACACAATGTGAAGATATGTATTGCAAATAATTTTTGCAGACAAAAGCGAAGTATCGCAATAATCATGACCAGGCATCTTTCTGCAATAATGTGGCGATACGTAATATTTTAAAGTTTAAACAGATTCAACATTGAAACAGAAAAGTCAGGAAATCTAATGAAAATGTCTCCACAATATGTCTATGAGCCACCAAATAAAGTGTCTGTTATCAAATGGACATACAATCTTAATTTCCACAAATTTTATGGCAAGCCCAGATGTTTATTCATGGATGTATTTGATATAGTTATACTTATATATTTATATATATATCTTACATACGTTATATGGTATCCTATATACATTTGAGAAATTTACGTTATGATAGATAAGATATCTTATACAATATGGTTATTTAAGTACTGGATCAACATTGCTGTATGAATAAATGACAACAGTGACTTGCCATACGTTACAGATATATAGTACGTATATAAAGTCAGAGTGTAGTCAACAGTCAATGTTATGTATATATACACATCGATTTCCAATCCAGGTGTACCTGTATATGTACGGACAATGATACCTGACCTACACACTGTTTAAAACGTGAAACAGGCGAACATAATACAAACTTTACCCACGTGACTTCAGTCAAGCGCGGAACAAGCGAGATTAAAAAGCAAATGGCGACGTGTTGTATGTAGTCTAATTTAGAAGCTAAATGGCGAGTAAACTGTCTATCCGCAAGGCACAGGTACACGTGCAGGACACGTGTGTGTGGTGTGATAGCGTACGGGACGTGAACTGGTACTGTAATGACTGTCAGGAGGCTTTGTGTGATCGCTGTAAGGAGGGTCATAAATGAGGAAAGAAGACAAGGAATGACAACGTTGTTCCGATAAAGCAGGCTAACAAAACCGGCCCGGCGGTACTACCAGAGGTATGTAAGGTACACCCCGGAAAAACATGCGATCTGTTCTGTACAGAGTGTAACGTCGCCATCTGTTCAATGTGTTTTACAACGAAGCATAAACAGCACGCATTCAAACATTTTGAAGATGAAGTGGACTCTCAGAAAGATTACATACTTGAAGTCCAAGTTAGATCGGTTCAATGAGAAGATATCCAATCGTCAGAAAGACAGCATAGCATTCAAAGAAAGTATCGATATTATCTGCAAAGATGTCAAAGAGCGAGGAACAAAGTTGAAGGCAGAAATAGATTCTATAGTAGACCATGTCTTAGCTGAATTATCTTTACTTATTGCCGAAGAAAATCAAACCCTCGAACAGGACTGTCAGCGTGATAAAATAAATATCAAGGAAATAAAGCATCTGATCAACGAAATAGAGGAGCAGTCGGAAAAACCGTCCGGCGAAGCCTTGTTTGAGCTGACGGAAAGACTGAGGACCACTCTACCGCGTTATGACGTTACTTTGAAGTGCATACAACCACGTCCACCAAGATTTATACACGGCCAAATCAATACAGAACAGCTAAAGGTTATGGTCGGACATGTTCAGGCGGGGTATGATACGGATTCAGTGGCCAAGCATGAGAAGGAAATTAACATTCATCATGTCCGAAAACTTACTACATTCCAAGTCCTTCCAAAGGAAGAGATGATATCCATATGTCTAATAGACGATACGCATGCATGGATATCAGTGTTTGGGTCTTTGGTCTTGTCCAAAGTTAATAATAAGGGACTTGTCAGAAAGTCCGTGAAGCTTGATTTTGCACCTCGGAGTTTGGTTTTGACAAGCTCTGGGGTATTGATGACGCGAAATGATGATTTACCATTGATACACAAATTGTCTGGTGACAGACGAGTGACGACATTTGCTGACGTTACTCCATTTACAGCCTGGAATATCAGTGTTAGTGACACAGACGAGGTGTTCGTTAGTACTACAACTACAACATTCTAGTTCTGAACATGTCCGGGCACAAGGTCAGAGAACTTTCATATGGACAGGGCTGGGGAGGCATCATATGTTTGACTGGAGGGAATGTCGCTGTTACCGCTGGTTATAGTGTTAACTGTGAAAAATTGAATATCATCGACAAATCAGGTCAGATCATACACACGTGGAGTGGAGAACTGGACAATGGTCAGAAACTATCCCAGACGAGACAGAATAGTAGAGCATGTGATAAATATGACAGAGTATTCGTACCAGACTTTGATACTAACCAGGTATACGTCATCTCGAGGAATGAGAAAAAGGCCAAATGTATCATGGATGAGAAACATAGAGTGAGAGAACCGACGGTCGTGGGTGTAGACAGGTGTGGCCATGTTTGGATCGGCTGTGGTGATGGCACGGTACATGTTATGCAACTCTAATTAACCAGGAGATACAGCTGTAGATAAACTCTTGATGGTGGGATACTTCAATTCATATTCCTTACCATGACAGTTTAACTCTTTTTGAACTATTTGGATCGGCTGTGAGGGTAGTACGGTACATGTGATACAGTTGGAGTGTAGATATATGTGGACATGTTTGGATCTGCTGTGAGGATGTCACAGTACATGTTGATGGTTAATTACATGTGGTACAGTTGTGAGTGTAGACAGGTGTGGACATTTGGGTCGACTGTGAGGATGGTACGGTACATGTGATACTGTTGTGAGTGTAGACAGGTGTGGACATTTGAATCGGCTGTGAGGAAGGCACAGTTCATGTTTAACATATGTTTCTCTCATCCCTACCGGTATCATACTGGTCTGTCCAGGTAAATACACCCATGCTTGCTGTGTGTGTATTACCTCGCTTCCGGTGTAGGATAGCCACGCGCGCGCAATGATACAAAAGTAGGTCGCCGAACCGAAAGTAGATCTATCTATACTCCATGATTTAAACATTTCAACAATACATTGAATTAAGATATGTAATCAGATAATATTTTTTTTTATTTATGATATAAATTATGTAAAAATACACGTTCTTTTATTGTTTTTTATTAATAAAACATGGAACTATATTTTCACGCGAAAGGACACACTAGCTTGGCCGACATCAAGTGATTTGGCTTCGCTTGCAATGACAGGGCTGCTGAAACAACGTTAGACTGTGGAAATGAATGGTTTCCTTCGTTTTTAGAACAGCAAACGTCGTTTGCATATATGGGGTATGGTAAATCGATTGGCGCTGTTCTTTTTTTATTATATGCAGTAGAAAAAAAGTTTGGATTGAGAAAAAATGGCGTCTATCTGAGAAAGCTATCGACAGATAGTGCCTATTTTTGCATATTTTAGGTTGGGGAATGAGAGAAAAATACTCAATCATATGTGGTTCATGTAGGATAGGTATATTCCACCCTCTGGGTCACAAAATGTGGTAAAACCCTCGGCGGAGCCTCGGGTTTTACCACATTTTGTGACCCAGAGGGTGGAATATCCCTATCCTACATGACCACATATGATAGAGTCTTATAATATGTAGACATGCTTGGACTTTTGGATGGGATGGTACAGTACATGTGATGCAACTCTAAACAACTAGATGATACAGTTGTAGATAAACGATCGTTGACCTGTAAATTATCTGGATACGTTAATCCAATAAAATGACAATTAACTTTTTATAGATTATTTTGACTGTCATATTTTACATCAATATCACCACCTCGTTGGACATATTTGTGCAATTATTTCTTTAAATCCTCATGAAGCGTGCCCCGCTTTTCATATCCGATTCCCTTTGGATATTTGAGATATTGCACATTTCTATTTTTCTGTATTTTGAACCTAAATGGTCAAATAAAGTCGTGTATGGATTTGCGTTCGGCTTATGCTTTTACCAAGTGGTTATTAAATGTGTTCCCGTCTATCCCTTTGATGACCACGCTCAGGTACAAATTAAGAAATCACGTGAGCTACCAAGCCGAATGTTTCAAGGTCAAAACCAACAGTAGACGTATTGTGTCATTAACATCGGTCTTATATTCAATGTTTGATCTTCTGTTAGCGTCATCTTGTGACCTCTGACCTATTTCCTCACGCGTATCCCTGAACTTATGAGATCTATTTTTATTAGATATTTAAATCTACTCTGCATCGTCACCATATAACCTTACCAAACAAAATATCAGATCACGATTCTTACATAATTCTCATTATCCTAGTGATATGAAGAACAATGTTCGTAACGTCCCCAAATGACGTCGTTGTGTCAGACGTCACTATACGAAGTGTATTTTGACGTCACGAAAAATTCTTGCTACCAGATTGAAAACAGGATTGATCAAAGTTTAAATTATGTAGATATGCTGTTTAAAAGGTGAATATCCTCATGATGGAATTCAATGATTGAATTGTTGAATCTTGATGTGGGTGTTTTTGTTTATTTTCACGAACTTTATTATTGTGCTGGGAATGACCTTGATGTCACATCAAAAGCTCATACTGACAACGCAATATTTTGACTTTGGCATGCGATAACACTGTTACATGATGAATATAGAGAGAAAATTTTGCTCTCTGCAACTGGATATGTTTGTCTAGTTTCAATCCAGTCTGCTTTTTGTTTTATCAAAGTTTGCTGTTGTTTTTTGGTGACAAATTTGTGAAGAAGATCAAGAATGTCAAGGTCATGAAAGTCCAGGGTCTTTTTAGTAGATTATTTGTTATCGTTTGCGAACTTAAGCAATTTAAAATCTTCACTTATGACTTTTATACCCTGGGTGCCTTTACTGTGTTCCTTTACTAAACGGAATTGATTCTAAAGTGAGTACCAGCGACAGTCTCTATGTACGCTTCCGCCATACAAGAGGCCAATTGGCCTTAACGGTCAACTGAGTTCTGAAATACATACATGTGGTAATAGTTGTTGTTTTTGTTTTAAAATTAAGAATTCAACACATCAGACTTGAAGGTAGGTCAAGGTCATTGAAGATTTCAGCCTATTTGACCCATGTAACCTTAACTTTATCCCAGCATACAACAGGCTCAATATCATGTCCCTAGGCCTCTTGAATATGGAGAAGTCGTTGGAAGATTTTAGCCTATTTGACCAATGCGACCTTGAATGAAGGTCAAGGTCATTCATTTGAACAAACTTTGGAGTCCATCATCCTAGCATGCTACAGGCAACAATAAAGTCCCTAGGCCTCTAGGTTATTGAGAAAAGGTAAATTGAAGATTTAAGCCTGTTTGATCCATGTGACCTTGAATGAAGGTCAATGTCATTCATTTGAACAAACTTGGTACACCTTTATCCCATTATGCTACAGGTCCAATACAAAGTCCTTGGACCTTCTGGTTATTGAGAAGAAGTCGTTTGAAGATTTCAGCATATTTGACACATGTGAACTTGAATGAAGGTCAAAGTCATTCATTTGAACAACTTGTAAGCCCTTCATCCCAGCATGATACAGGCCTAATATCAAGTCTCCAGGCCTCCAAATAATTGAGAAGTCGTTTGAAGATTTCAGCCTATTCGACCCACGTGAACTTTAATGAAGTTCAAGGTCATTCATTTGAAAACAAATTAGTAGCACTTTACTTCAGAATGCTGAATTTGAAACTATCTGACCCCTGTGACCATTAATGGTAGCCCTTTACCCAAGCATGATAAAGGCCCAATATCAAGTCCATGGGCATCTTGGTTATTGAGAAGTTGTTTGAGGGTTTTAGACTAGACTATTCGGCTCATGTGACCTTGAATGTAGGTCAAGGTCATTCATTTGAACAAATTTGATAGCCTGTCACTTTTGGGCAGGTGAGCTAAAAAACTTTTTAAAATGAATTTCCATATAAAATTTTGACTTAAGACATTTTTTTTATAGCATTGCTTTGTTTGCTTGCTTGGTTTATCTCCCTGTGAACAGCCACAGTCACATTGAGGCAGGGTCATTTTGTAATTATTTATTTGTGGCCATCCCAAATTTTAACATACGGGAGGCCTGTTGCATGCCATCCAGAGCAATTAAGGTAAAGTGCTTTGCCAAAGGACACAACCACGACAGTACAGGCTAGCCTGTTTTTCTGCTTAAAAATAGAATACAAACAGACACAGGTAGGGAATGTTGAACCACGCACCTTCAATCATCACCTGAGATCACATGGTCAGTGCCCAAACTGACTGAGCTCATAATACATAGAAGAACAGGTCATTTATGTGATACATGTTGTTTATTATGTAATCTCTTTGTTCATAGCACTTCAACTGGGCCAAACAAATTTTGGTGTGTCTGGTGGAATGGTGACAACTCTTCTGATGGAAGTACAGTCAAGGGTTTCACACATGCTTCGGCCATGAATATTTCCAACTGAAAGTCTTTCTTTATAAATGTTTTCTGTTTCAAGATCAGCACCTTTGAAAAAGTCTGCTTTCGACATCTGTTTAACACAGTACTCGGACAAACCAGATCCAAGATTTTTATAGTTCAAGACCAGCCATAAAGCGATGATTCCTGTATAGTTGAGTTCGTTACCATCATTCAATGTCATAGCCCTGCTTTGCAATAGCACATCATTTTTACAATCATACATGTAGAAGATCATCTGATTTGCAGACATTCCGACACATGGTATCAAAAAATGTTTTAAATTTCGATGTCTTATTTTTTGTAAAAATGAACAAACTATTGCCTGGGACAACATTTGTTGCTTAATATGAAAATCTTCTATAAAAGTTCTTCCTCCAGGGCTGTCAGTGTCTTTAGCGAGGTTGATCAAGACAGGTATCTCCAGATCTCCAACAAATATATCAATATTCCCATGCCACACACTGTAATGACCTGCAAGATAAGAATACATTTCTGAGAATGATATTTTCAGATTTGTAGTCATTTCAATATTCAATGTAATGCATGTTAACCTTTGTAAGAAATCAAAGAGGTTCAATGGGACTGTATATTATGGCAAAATATTCTCATTCAAATTACATTACAAATACTGGAAAAGAACTGCCTCACATTATCAAGCATTTGCCAGAAAAGTCAATGTGATTTAACTGATTACAAACATTAATTAATTAAGAGTGTAATAATAAACAACGAAGAGTACTACTATTGGTTAATTATAACAAGAGATTCCAGAGAGGATCTTTGCCCCCACCAGTGATATTCATTGGTTCTATATCAGACTGATCTTCTCTCTACTTTTCCCTTCGATTCTTGGCTTCTTTATTAATTATCTGATTATAAGAAAAAGTGGAACCTTCATCCAGATCTTTTCAAGAAAAAGCGAAAACAACATTAAATTCTAACAATCAGGGATGGCCACCAGTCGTCCATTTTGTTTTTGGATCAAAAATTTTCATTGAATTGGCACAACTAAGGACCAAAGGAAACCAACACATGGAGTTTGAGGAACATTCTTCCAGAACTTTTTATGGCATAGCGATAACAAACTTCAATTATCAAAATCCAAGATGGCTACCTGTCAGCCATTTTGTTATTCCGATCAAAAATCAAAAGTGAATTGGCACAAGGATTGTTTGTGGACGGAAAGATGACAGACAGCGGACCTTGGATCTCTTAGGGCCATTTGCAATTGAAATAGCCCTCAATTTGATGGTGGTGGGTTAAAAACTAACAATAAAATACATACCAATACTGGTATCCCCAAATTTATCATCAATAAAAGAATGACAGCCACATCTGCATTCATTATCTGATTTTGTGCGCCGACAGTCATTATCTAAGACGTAGTTGGATTTTGGTGCCAGCTTCGACAAAACATGCTCAGCCAATGCAACCGACAGTCGAGTCTCATTGTTGAATATATCCTCTCTTTTGTGCAGAGTTTTTATAAAGTTGATTGAACCTGAAAATAAATATTGTAAAATAAATACAGAAGGCTTGCTTTATGTAAAAGAGTGGCTTTGCAGTTACGTTTTTTTTGTTATGCACAAAAAACAACTAACTACCTAGGTAAAGTCTATCCTGATATATGTGAAACATTTTGAGGAAATATTTAAAAACTACCATTAATTTTACTTACATCAATTATCCCTTTCTCTTTGCGGGTTATATTTCAAAATTCAACAGTATTTATGTACATAGTTGAGAACATTGAAAATTCTATTTATAGTAACATTGACCTAAATTTTGACCTCCCAGTGTTGGGGTCGACTTCAACAAAGTATAAGGATTGTTTTGTTGAAATCATATTACATTGATTGATATTTATACTCAATTGCAAGCTATTGGGCAGAAACTGTTTTGGAAAATCTACTAAGGGGCATATCTCCATAAATAAAGCGCAAATAAATTCATTTATTGCATATTTCAGAGCTCTCATTGCAATAAACCTTCCTATGCATATTTCAGAGCTCTCATTGCAATAAACCTTCCTATGCATATTTCAGAGCTATCATTGCAATAAACCTTCCTATGCATATTTCAGAGCTCTCATTGCAATAAACCTTCCTATGCATATTTCAGAGCTCTCATTGCAATAAACCTTCCTATGCATATTTCAGAGCTATCATTGCAATAAACCTTCCTATGCATATTTCAGCGCTCTCATTGCAATAAACCTTCCTATGCATATTTCAGAGCTCTCATTGCAATAAACCTTCCTATGCATATTTCAGAGCTATCATTGCAATAAACCTTCCTATGCATATTTCAGAGCTCTCATTGCAATAAACCTTCCTATGAAGTTTTGAATTAATCAGTTAAAATTACTCAGTTATTGAGCGGAAAACCAATGAGTGCCATCCCGTCACCTCAAAGGGACATTACTTTCAGAAAAGGGAAGGTATCTCAATCAGATATAGATTTTGAACATATACATTGTATAAAGATTATAGCCAGCAAGTTTAGTTGAAATTCCCTCAGTAGCATATACATTTATATATATAATTAGCTATAGGAACCAGTACATTATTTTGTCTACAGATGTGGAAGACCTGTTCCTAGTATACCCCTCCCACCCCACTCCAAGTTTGTTATGCCTGTATTTTGACAACAATTTTCCAGAACTGCCAGAACCGATACTTTGGAAACATAACAGGTGCTGCTGATTGATAAAAATTAAGATATCAAGTATAGGCTAAGTGTCTTGAAATTAAAATAAATTTATTTTCAAAAACACCTAATGTCACATTTACGACACCTAAGCCTAACCAATTTGATAATAACCATCAGTGCAAACTACTAAATTCGTAAGTTGTGAACTTTGTCAAATAAGAATCGATCATAATTTGCACATGTACATGTACACCTTTTTTTGTTATTATCAAGCACAGGTTTGGGTACGCCCCTCAATGCAAGTTGTTCATAGACATATTTTTCAGTTATTTCTCGTTTAATATATAAATATATATAAGTAACCTCTAACCTAATTCCATGAAAATTAAAGTTTGACTTTGATTGAAGGAGTGCTTAATATGAAATGTGCTGCCGAAGTTATGGTGAATAGAAGAGTAGGAGAAGTGCAATTTATGAAATAGCCTGAGTTTCCTCTGGCCCTGACACCTGGATGTCTGGTGTAGGGCCAGATCTAGAGCGCACAACTATATATATATAAAAACATTGAGTTCTTCAACACCATTTAGTGTCACGAAGATTTTTGTGCAAATACAATTAAATCGGGTGTGACACAACACCTACCTTACATATATGGATAAACAAGATATCTATTTACCCCAGAAAACCCATTTAGTCCTACCTAGCTATATAGGTGTTTTATCCTGTCAGTATAGGCTCTTGTTTTACGCTAGTATAGGCCTAGTCCAATGATTTCGGTTTTCATACTACTTGTTTATTTTTTTTAACACTTTTTATTGTAATATTTCATTTTATAATTTTTATGGTCTGTATTTAAATTCACTTATGATTAGTCAGGAGTGCATCACATGGCGGTTAATAAATATTGATATTGACTTGGAGTGTGTAAAAAATATATATTGACTTAGGCACGTACGCAAGTCTAGGCATCTCATTTGAATGCGCCTTTGCTTCCACATCCGTTTCATCATTGCGACCTAGCTAGGCAGGCGATAAGCAATTTCCAACGGAAACAAAAATCCAAAAAATAAGTGACAGATGATTATGATGATTTTGATAAAATTCTGGCAAATATCAGTTTTGATCTTTCAAATCCTCATACCCATCATCAGACAGAGCACAAAATGCAAAATCTTGTACAAAATACCATATGTATTATTAAACTGTGTTGGGAAAAGCTGTTGCAATTATATAAATGTTAAAGAAGAAACAAAACGTATTTGTAATATTTTAAATTTGAATTTATCAATCTATCAAAGAGTATAAAACTATTACAGCATTTAGCTTCTCTCAATACCAGCTAGATTTATCGACCCAAGAAAACATAATATTGAATGAGGATCCCGGACTATCCAGGTACGTCCGAGGTCAATATTATCTTTTCTTGGGTTAATCAGAGACCTATATACTAGGGATTCGCAACAAGCTCTTTGGCTTACCAAACGTCACCGCCGAGCGGAAGTTCGGGTAATTTATCCCAGAGTTCATTGCTGCTCCTACTGTTTAGACGCCATATTGAAGGTACGCCTGAAACACGGTCAGCTTTATGACAGCTCATAGAAGACTATTTTCCGATAACAAATCACGGGAATCAAACGTAAGTGCAATTATTTTTATGTAAACTGGTGTTTCAAACGTATTCCGTCGTACTTTATGTTCGGAAGACTGCACATGTGACCGTTCTTTTCACGGCGATTACCACGCTGGTTAGCTTATGTCTGGTGTTAAAGACGATGCTACATGGTTTTAGTTTACTTGTTAAACTCCTTTTTTATTTATTGACCAATTTCAAAATGGTTTTCAAATAATTGTTGTTCGATAGTTACTGTTTCGCGTTTAGTCAAATTTGTTGTGTAATTCATTGTGAATATTTAGTTATTGCCCAGTGAAAATAAGTAAACAAAACAAATTATGGTTATACTGTGAATGGCTGGTGTTAAGGACAGTGCTACATGGTTTAAGTTTAACTCCTTTTTAATTTATTGACCAATTTCAAAATGGTTTTCAAATAATTGTTGCTCGATAGTTACTGTTTCGCGTTTAGTCAAATTTGTTGTGCAATTCATTGTGAATATTTAGTTATTGCCCAGTGAAAATAAGTAAACAAAACAAATTATGGTTATACTGTACATGTGAATGGCTGGTGTTAAGGACAGTGCTACATGGTTTCAGTTTAACTCCTTTTTTATTTATTGACCAATTTCAAAATAGTTTTCATATAATTGTTGCTCGATAGTTACTGTATCGCGTTTAGTCAAATTTGTTGTGTAATTCATTGTGAATATTTAGTTATTGCCCGGTGAAAATTAGTAAACAAAACAAGAGAAAAAGATGGCTGGTATACTATCGTCTATTTTGTTTTTAACTGGAAGGTGTATATAATTGAAACTATCCATTAATTATATTCAATTCAACTTTAATATCATATTTATAATTAGATTAGCGATTTGATAGCTATAATCTGTAGAATTTTATATAGTATAATCATGACTTCTGTTAACATTGATCTCATGAATAATAAAGCCATTATTGAAAGAAATGCATTAATTGAAACTAATTGAAAAAAGCATAAATCAGTCTTATGTAAATTAAATATTATACTTTTTGTAAATTATTTAGTGTTTCAAAACAGATATTTGATACAGAATTGCAGGGATTGATCGAGGAATGAGTGTGTTGGAATATAATAGCTATGATATCTTTTGCACATAGCAAAACATTAAATACTGCGGTATATATTTTATTGTATTGTGTGGGAAATTAATAAAATCAAAAGGTTATATATATATATATTTTCCCCATTATGACCGATATATATACCCCCCCCCCCAACCTTTGGGGCATTGATCATACCTCACCTTTGATAAAAACATTAACACCTGGTCATGGGGCATCTCCTAATAAACTCAAAGGGGGGTCCATTCAGAATATATGTAGAGTATATACCTGTATGTACCTGTACTTCTGGGTCTACAGAAAAAAATATTGTCATGGTGATCACCTGGGCTCCCCCACTCCATCCAAACCATAGGGACATTGACCACACCTTTATTACCTTTGAGATATACATGAATCAACAGGTGTGTCTCATTGTCAACACCTGTCCTGAGGCTGGCCATGTCCATCTCCCCAAAATACTAGAGTTCACTAAAGGCATGCTGTGCAGTATACAATCTAAATATTTACCTGTACTCTGGAAGACAAAAATCCCCCAGGTGTGTCCTTATTCCCTAATTAAACTTAAATGGGTCCATTCATATTTAGATATATATGTTTTTAGCTTAATTTTGAATTTACGAATCTGTTTAATCAACATTTGGGGTATATGAATTTACTGCAGAAATATGAATGTTTCAAATTTATATCTTATAGAAGCTTCTCTGCCTATTCTATACCATAATGTATCAATACTTATTAAACTTGATTTTTTTTTTCAGAAAGCCAAAGAAGAAAAGATCTACCATTGGTACATGACCTAAGCACTATCAAAGTTTTCAATACTAAATAATAAAATATTATCAATCATCAAACATGACAGTTTTTTTTTTTTTTCATTTTACTTAAGACTTTTGCTATAGCATTTGTCTAATAAACAAGAAATATCTCCAAAAAAAGATAAAAGGCAGAGTTTTAATGCTGGTTTTTATACTGTAAAACTGCTGGTGAAATAAATCAACGAATCACTGGTCTAGTGGTGGGTGCAGATGAACTCTAAGGCCTATAGGTATATAAGATATATAACATTAAACAACTACAGATGTGTACAGGAGAGTGTTACATACATGTACATGAAAACTGTTCAATATAAAATTATCTACACTAATAAATTTTGTCTTTTGCAAGCCAAGTATAGATGTTAACCTAAATTTGACAACTCTCTGACATTATTAACAGATAATAGTTGGATCAATTTAAAAACAGAATGTCTTTTGTAGTAATATTGTTTTATACATTTTACCCTCATACCTGTATATAATGGACATATCAAAATAAAATGAAACTCATCCTCGATGTCACCAAATCACAATTGTTACAGGTTCTATTTCTTTGGGTAATATTATTATGTCTACCTATTTCTATATTTAATTTGTGAGAGGATGCATATGCTCCACATACATTTATATTTAGTTTCTATAGGTTTAAAACTGTACACAGTGGCTATCTATCAGATATCGATATATAATCTACCTTTCGACGAACTAGATATCTATTAACATGTTTTGTTTTGTAACATCGGTCAATCTCTGCTCAATGCTTTTAAAAGCATAGTCTATTGGTGAATTAGAATAAAACATGTACTCAATACCTAAAGCGGCTAATTCATTCTTAATGTCACATATCCACAGGTCATTCTCATTTACCATTTCATCAAGACATGTTTTCAATACCAGATTATCCGACTGTTTCACCAATATTTGAACACTCTTAATTTTCTCATAATAGTTAATGGTAATCTACCCAATTCACAGTAAACAAAGTCATTGCAAGTTGATTTAGGCACCTTATTAAGTTAAGTTTTTTTTTTTACAGAATTTCTAATGTACGCTTTCGACATCCGGTGCTTTATGAAATCCCCATATTTCCGATGCATAACGTAAAATACTATTTGCATACGAATCAAAAATAGAACAATAAGTTTCTACATTCAAGCAGAGACATATATACATCTGTATATATGTCTCTGATTCAAGCAATGATTTCTAAGAGAAGTTGTCAGAGAAAATAAAGCTTTTCTGCCTTGTTCTGCAAAATGTTTTTGTGTTTTGTAAAACTTCCCATTGTAGTTGAACAGCATACCCAAGTATTTAAAACTGTCAACAATTTCTATATTGTCATTATTATATTTCCATGGCTCATTATTTCTTATTTGTCCACAATTTCTAAACACCATGATTTTAGTTATATCAACATTGACCTCCAGATTCCATTTTATGGTATATACATATAAAGAATCCAGCATAATTTGTAAATCTTCTGGGCAGTTAACAAATAAAGCCATGTCGTCGGTATACATTAGCAAGAAAAGATCAAGCATCTGTAATTCAATACTTGGACAGTTGTCATAATAAAGTGTATTTAGATACAAAGAAAATAACACAGGTGATTATATTTCCCCTTGTAAGAGTCCGGTATAATTAGGGAAGCACTGACTGAAGTCAGTATCACTATCGAAAATATAAGAATCGTCGTCAGTATATTTCTCTATACATCTTAATTTAGATCATCGTCTAATGGCAGAAAATTGGACGACATTTTCCATATGTTTCTATATGAATCTTTAACGGGAAAATGGTGCTTTTTTCGGTTAGACACTACTTAAATATTGTTGTTCACATCTGCCGATATACATTACAGTGCATAGATATAACTATCGCCAGTGTGAAGTTATCTCGGCCAAACGCGGTGACACATGTGCACAGACAGTCGTCGCCATCTCTTGGCACAGCACATGTCACTAATATAAACAACTCCGATATCCACCTATTGCGCAGCCGCAGCGCTTGGTCTCGCTAGATCTCTTGCTAAATATACCTCCGGTTATGAGAACAATAGGTGAGGTCGTGACTCTGCGACAAAAAGCGGTTGTTGCGAATCCCTAGTATATAGGTCTCTGGGTTAATAAATCCAGGAATCAACCTCACCCAAAGGCTATAATTGTATAATATTTATCACCAATAACGAGCAAATTTTGACTTTGATCAAACAGGGGCATAAAGTACAGAACATAAGAAATATTATTATTACTTATATGAAGTTACAATACAATGTGCATGGCCGGCAATGGAATGGGATTAACTTGTATGTTAAGCCAGCAAACTGATTATAGTCTTGCAGATTTATATCATATTTGAATTATTTGTAGAACTCTCAGCCATTTCTATATGAATGTTTCCAGACTCTGCGACGTGGACGTGGTTCTACATAAGAGCCTTTTTATTTGATTATAAATTATAATTTTCCTAGTCTTTAAAAGATAATCAATTTATCCTTGACTTATATATATATAATTACTGTATATGTTTAGACTGTAAGATCTAACACTTAAATGGATCCTTACAAAAATAAATTTAACTTAAAATTCTCATAATATTTTTGCTGTTTATCTTCTATTTGAAGATTGATATTAATGGTAAGCTCAGATTTGACAGTGTGAACAAAGAAATCTAAACGATATCCGAGCAATCATATGTCTTCTCTTAGCTACCATGGCAACACAATGACATAAGGTGTTGTGAAAAATAGTACTACATAGCCTGCACAAAAAATACCAAACCTTTATCAGTCAAGAAAGACAACAGTCTGCTCAAAGATTGTTTCGAAAAGTCGTCGTCCGGCAACCAATCTTTCGTGTTCAAGACTTTTTCCATCAGGCTCATTCCGGGAACGAAAAAAGATGCAAAAGTATAGCTTTCCTTCATCTGAAGCTTGGTGTGACAAAATGCATTCGAAAAAGGAACACCGTAGCCAAGACAAGCGTTAGAGCTTTCGATCGTCAATACAGTCATTGCTTCTACTTCACACAGAGCCTTTAGACTTGATGTTATGACAGGTAAAGAGGTGTGCTGTTTAACCGATTTGATCAAGAATTCCAAATCATCGTCTAAGTCTACTTTTCTTCTTTTTGCATCCAGCTCACACAAGGCCGCCATTCTGTAGAACTCTTCTGTGTATCCTAAATACTGCCCTGTCCAGACCGGATGACCCGGTAGAGTCCGACACAGCCCGATCAACCCGGTAGCGTCTGGCAAAATCATATATTATAACAGTTAACACAAGTCAACGCTTTTACAACCGACAACAACATGTAACGTGTTAAACAGCCCGAGCAAATTACAAAGGTTCAATTTATAGATTTAAAAGCTGTAAACAAAACATACACTGAGTATCTATAATATGGTAAATAATGCTGGCAAGGTAGAAACAAGCATACAGACATATAATTGTTATCTATACATAGATCTATTGCACCAAAAGCTGAGACAACATATTTAGACGTCAATATTTATTTTACTGATTCCCGCTCCTTTTGACACTATTAATTTTACTATTTTTTTAATTTTGTTTTGAAGTACACGTAGGCCTATATATAATGCAATAAAAAGAAAATTGAATGGTTTCCCGTTTAATATATCATATATTTCACTCGTATGACAGAATATTTCGATATTCTGTCATAATCGTGAAATATATGTTATACTAAACTGGAAACCATTCAATATCCTGTATTTATCAGATAAGATACAACAGCAGTATATAATTTGTGACATTATAATAAATTAAGTTATAAGCTGCATATTAGAACATATCTTTCACTAGACAAACACATCAAGTATGTACACACAGATAAACAACGAAACTGATACTAGGCCTAATAGTGCTAATACTAGATTTGATCAGGATCATAACACGGGATTTCCATCAAGGGAATTTTCTTAAATATGTTATTGATCTGACGGTCGCTAATTACGTTTGACCTGCGAACTTCGATGGTCAAGGTCAACGATTTACATTAAAATTGAAGTCAGCCATCCGTTATATAGATGTACTTTAAAGTGAATTTATTCAATAATTTTGAAATTTGGCGGGAAAACATATGTTTCAAAGTGACTTATCTGCATTATGTTTGATAATTTTACATGGAAACATTGTAAACATTTTCAAAACAGCACGCTCTTTTATATGAGATCAAAATAAACCATATTGAAAACATTTGAAATTCATTTGACTCCCATGGACTTGAATGAATGTCAAGGTCAATGAAAAGTAATAACTTTTGGCAACATGTACATGACATTGCCGTACCAAATATCAAGTCTGTATGTGCAAAGATGAAGAAGATGAAAAAAATTAATCACAATTTTGTCTGATTTAAATTATTTATTTATTTACTTATTTATATTTTTTGAGGATTTTTTATTCAAAGTGTCATATATCCATCATTGTTCATCCAATGACTCAAAAACCTACACAATCCATCATAGTGTATTAAGTTCTTTCATACCTACTGACAAAATTACTCAATTTGAGACTTTCATTTTTGACCTTATTTTGACCCCATAGCGTGGTCTTGTCCTATACACATTTTCTGATAACATTTCATTGAGAAAAGCTAGCCTCGACCATGATCTACTTCACTCAGTGAGTGTGCATGGAATGAAACGCTCGTTTATAAACTTATGGTCTTTCAAAAGATAGATAAATAAATATATATTTTAAGACCTGTTTTAGTTTAAACATATTTTATTGTATCATAAATATACAAAGGGATCGGACACATGTTTTCCAACTTATATAAAGCCCTTTCCCAAAAACAGTATACAACACAAATATTTACACAAGATGACACTGGAATTTACATACATTGTAAAGTGATTTTATTTTGAAAATGTGAGTTTAAGAAGAGTAGAGATAGGGTGATAATTAGAGGGAAACGGAGGAGAATTTAGAAGTCTCCTTCATTTACAATTTAATTTACAATTTTTGAAGAATAATAAGAACATTTTTAACAAAAAAGTTTTAAAGATCTGTGACCTTGACCATTAAAATTCTAATTACCAATATGTAAGTATAATGATCAGATCAACGTTCTCCATCATAAACTAAAACACGAACGCTCGATCTGGTTTTGAATTTGAGTGAAAGCGTTAAACAAAGGTGTTAAGAATGATAATGATAAGTTGAAAAAGCATAACAAAAACAATAGGGATTTCAATCTGAAATGAGATGCTCTAATAAAAATAGAGCACAATCTGAAAACAATATTACATATAAAAAGCACAAACACATAACTGTCAATTACTCCACAACAATGTAAAATGTAAACTTTATTTATTTTTACAACAATTGCAAAACAAGTTATATTAACTTATATTAATCACGCTTGTTGGCCCAGATAGAAGCGCGCGAGGGGTCTTACTGTGGGAGGAAACCGGAGTACCCGGGGAAAACCCACGTAGTCGGGCAGGTGACCCCATACCTATTCACGTCCGATCGGGGAATCGAACCCCGGCCGCCTTGGTGAAAGGCAAGTGTGCTACCACTGTGCCACCCGACCATAACAATATTTGTAACCATTCAGAAGTTAACATATACAATTACGTAAAGGGACATTCCTTCGTATGGGTAAAGATTAGGTCGCCATGATAATCAGAATAAAATTTACTGGAAAAGCTGGGGTTTTTTTTCAAGTAGTGAAAATTATGCACAATATCTATTAATGAAATCTATGTCCAAACGATGATTATTTGAGTGTTTGTGCCTATGTGCAATAAAATTAACACCGAGATGTACAGGGAAAAGGCGTATCGTATACAGATACTGTATGTCTTTGCGGTAATTAGTGATACTTAAGATCATGTTCATGACTTAATACTCGAAGAACTTTGATTTATCTTACTAGTAAAACTGCCGTATTAATGTAAAGATTATAATTGTTATTACTTGGACAAAAATACATCTTTCCAATACATTTTGAAGACCTAAACTTTATTCAAACGAAGGAATTCCCCTTAAAGGGAAATTGCTGATTTTTTGTTTTGGATGTAGAAGAAAGCCGAAGTACCCGGAGAAAAACCACCGGCCTACGGGCAGTACCTGACAACTGCCCCACGCAGGTTTCGAACTCGCAACCCAGAGGCGGAGGGCTAGTTATAAAATGTCGGGACACCTTTTTTTTCTTTCCTAGAAAAAACTCATTTTAGTTCCCCCTTAACCACTTTAGGCCACCGCGGACCCTTGAAATTGATGATATTCAACTATAATTTATCTATACTATAATATTTTATCTATATTACTGTTACTTATAATCCAGTCTGTACACAACAGATGTTTTAGTGCATATACATATCGATAATTTATTTGTCTGGGATTATTCCGTTCTCATCATAATTTCCAGCTTGTTTGTAGCTAACAGTACTTCACAATTCAGACGAGATCGTCAGTACAAGTGAATCAAATATCTATATCACTTCGACGGTTTTGGCTGGTCAAATGCTGGCTTCACAAAACACACTGCTTTCAAAGTGACATTGTCTTTGCTCATGCGCGGTAATATTATGCATATATGATTACAGCCTCATTTATCTATCATTATTCTCGTCAAAGCATTATTATCACTGCTACCAATACCATTTTATATGGGGGTTCAGCCACATATAAAACATAAAAATAAGAATTCTATTAATCTGATTTCAAAATGTTGACAGATTGATAAAATGAATATTTTAAAGTGAAACGGGCGTCGTTTAAGAAGATTTGAAATCATAAAAAAAATATTTCCTGAAATCATTTTACGAGTGACTGTACATATAAATAGCCCAAGCGGAAGTAAATACCAATCACATTAGCTTTTAACATGTTTATAGCCAAGGATTGTTTTCTCCTCTCGTCCCATACTGAACTAATTGTGTTAACAATCAAATCATTCTGACTCTACAAAAATGGCGTGGAAATTGAGGGAGCAGGTGAAAACATGGTGTTTTGTTGGAGGAATTCGGCGATGTTTTCACGGATTATTGTGTTTTGGATTTAACATTCGTATTGAGTGACACGGTAGGTTAAAGATGGATGTTTTCTGATGACGGTCGCATATAGTGTGCACCGTGTCAGTTTGAATAAAAGTGTTTTTTAGTCGAGTGTGGTGGTGTGCCGCTTCGCTCGTAGCGGAATTGTTTGCTAATCTTGTACTTGACAGAGTACACATACCATTGTAAGATCAAACAAAAAAATGAAAATAACATTTTCTATGCAATAAAACAGCTGAGTTGCCTAAACGATACAATCAATATATAATAATGTATGTGTAGGTCCTATGGGCATACAATGGTGACAATGATGCGTACGGCCCACCGCAGCTAATATAGACGTGGTAGTGAGTCGTTACTGCGGTGAGCAGTTACTGCAGCGAGCAATAATATAGCTTTGTCGAGCGTATAAAGGAAGGTAACTCATTATAGTCTATACTATACAACTACACTCAGCGAACCTAGGGGCCGCGGTGGCCGAATGGTTAAGGTGTCCCGACACTTTATCACTAGCCCTCAATCTCTCAGTTGCCAGGTACTGACCACAGGCGCTTGCATGTTCTGCATTACGAACTAGTTTTGCCGTGTAGTAATTCGGCTCAAAGATTTTAGCAACTACGTTAGGGGGTAATCATGTTCCCCTACGAGTGACGGTTGTTTAGTATGTTTATTAAACTATTGATAGTAAATTTTCAAATTTAGAAATGTCTCGATATAGCTTAACACGATAAACAACCTCTTGTTGGGGGACCTCTAAATGTATATATGGATTGTGAGAACGTCTCGTGCGATATATCTACACCCCTATCGTCTTTCAGCTTATACATGTAGTAATATATTATCAAATAATAGTGATATCCTATCATGATCAGCTTACAACAATATCCCATCAGCTTATAGTTTTATCCTATCAGCCTATAGTTATATCCTATCAGCCTATAGTTATATCCTATCAGCTTGCATCTATATTCAATCAACTCATATGATATCCTATCAGATGTTCGCAATATCCTATCAACTAATAATACTATTCCATCAGCTTATAGCTATTTCTTATCAGCTTTTAGCAATAACATATGAGCTTATAATTATATCCTATCAGTTTACAGTTATAACCTATCAACTAATAGTCATATCCTATCAAATATACCTTACAAATATGATAGGAGAGTGTTTCGCTTAAACAGCTCAAGAAACTATTTAATTTGGGATGTGGGAACAGTAAGTCCCGACCCGAGGAGGGCACCAAGGCTAAGACAGGACTATCGAACGCGTCACTGCATTGTGATGATTGGACGGTTAAAGTGATGTATGAGGATTCAACAAATCTGAATGAAAAACAGTTGTTAGATGTCAGTGTCATAGATTCTGTAAAATGTTTTACGAACCAACAAAAGAAAAAACCAAATACATGCATAAAACAACACATTATGCACGATAATATTGATATTGCTGAGACCCACGAGGAACACGGCCAGTAGTCCATCAACAGAACAATGAGTCACTATGCATTGGTGTGAGACATGAAGAAGGCAAAAATCGGTTTCAGCCTACAATCAACCTGTTGGAGCAACCACTTTCGAAGGTCAGTGGGAGGCTCAGAGATGAAGTCGTTGATAAATATTTACGAGTCACGAAGCCAAGAAAGCAACTTTCGTCCTCAAGGAACATACCGCCTGTTCATTAATAATGTTTGTACAAGCTGTACCAAATAGGTAAGGTAAGATATTGTTTAAATGAACGCAATTCAATCTCCAGCGAATTCCAAGATGTCGGTCGTCGCTTGCTTCAAAATTTCATCGCAAATGAAGAGTTTCCATCTCATTTTCAACAAAAAGTATATTGTGTGACATATGAAGAATTTTCGACATCTTAGTGGTACGTTTGAAATAAATGATCAATAAGAACCTATTTCGTTCTTCTGGTACAGCGCATGCAATTACGAGGACAGCATATTCGTACCGGTACAACTGGTTCGAACCCGATAACGGAACGCATGGGTAATTTCCATCATTGGTACTCTTTGCATTACCATTTCCCATTCCAAACTTAAGGAACATGTCCGTTCTGTTATAAAGACAACCTCTTTTCAAAGATATACGTCGGTTTGGGAAACTATTTATGAAGGGGGCATCAAAATACTCAAAGGATAAAATCGAGCATCTTTCTACTAACAAACATGCAGAGGCTTAATGGATTATCCGACATTGACGATACCATACATGTACCCATGACGTTGGATTATGCAGAGGTAGAATTTAAGGATAGGGATATAGTCTTTATTACAGAAGTAATAACTATTCGCCCAAATGACAAACATTCGATATTCATTATCAGATTGAAAATGAAACAATGCGACATCAATCACCAGAAATTTAACTTAACAAAGATTTCTCGTTATTTGGAACGATTTCGAATCCTACGGATTGAAGCTGTACAACTTATCCGTGAGACAACAGGAAACTATATAAAAAAACATATATAAATATAACTCCATGGTAATGAGGTTACTCCAGACAATTGATGGAAGATAGCTGTATCAATTACCATTTTTTCGGTGAAAGAGGGGGGATAATGTTTTGGGGTAGTTCGTCCGCCTGTCCGTCTTATCTCTCAATCCAACCGTCCGTCCGTCAGACACGCTTCGTTTCCGTACAAAACAAATTTTAACGGGAATAGGGACATTCATTACTGAAGCATGCCACAGCGACTTTTTTTCAAACAATGTCTGACATTATTTACTAACCTGTTAATACAGAAGTTTATATGACAGGATACTAACTTTCCAATAGCGAAGTTGAAATACTTATGTAAATACTGAAACTAGAAAGAGTGTGATGAACTAACAAATATAGTAGAAAACATTCCAAGCACTTTCACACATCCCACATTTAAAATAGAAATACATTTGTATCTAGCTTGTGGCGTAGACGTACTATGAGATAGCTGGGGTTTCCTGATAAGCGAAGCATCCTTTTGTTCAATATAATTGTATGTGCGCAAACCAAATAACATTACATGTTCTTTTCCGACACCACAATAAAGCTTTTTCTATTATTTATTTTGAACTGCGATAGATAAGCATCTCCCATCAATAATGCATGACATATGAGACATTTTTTGCAAATGCCGACAATTTAATTAATAAGTAATAATTCATTAGTTAATGGGAGATCGAAAACCGCTGCCTTGAAATGCAACGCATTCATGTGTGACTTACACAGAACATTATCTCTCTCTCAGATCAACAAGCATAAAACAAACAAAAGGAATATTTACATGAAGACTAAAACGTCTGCGTAGAGAAATGTTATTTCACAATAATTTCATATTAGTCCTATGAAATGACTAAGAATAATTTATAGTATTCCGATAATTAGATAATTGTGCCACTGTGTAGATTTTCCTTCTGCTTTCTGGTCATTCCAACTGTGAAAGGAGGAGTGTGAATTTAATTACAACTGGATCTCAACGAACTCTTCTTCAGAGACAAAATTGTGTGTTCATCTTACATTGAATATCGTCATTAGTGAATTTACTACAACACCGGCGACAATATATCTATCGACGTAAAATTTAGATCGTTTTGACATATGTAAGATTAATATATCCGATCAATAACTCGCAGTTTTTAGTTTCTTGTATTATTAAGGGGACATAGTTTCCATTTATGCTTGACATTATTATTCGTTATTTCAATGTTCCCGTTCAGAATTCGTGATTGTAAGCTGTACAGAACAATTCATAGGTCGGGGGACAAAACCGGATATCCATTAGCCTCCTAAACATACACATATTAACCACACGTATGCAGGGGAGGTCATCCTCAAATGACCCTAGTTGTTGAAGGGGCCTTAAACAATACTTAACCTTAGTATATCGTATATGTCGTGTAATTGATAAGCACGGGTGTACCTTACAGAGTCGCTATGTCAAATCGCAAAAACTGAAGATATTATGTCGAACGCATCAAAGGAATCGAGTGTATCGATCCCAAAGAACTAAGCACAGATGTTTCAAATTGTGAATCATGCCAAAACTTCCTTGTTTATGTCGAACTTTTAATTTGTCCATAGGTATTTGTCAGCGAATATTTCTAATCTAACGGACAGCTACTAAATTTTATGGTGACATGGATGAAAATACAACAAAAGCATGCAACGGGATTAAAAAAAAAATGTACGGTTATAATATTTTCTATTTAATGAAAAAAAGATTTAAACGTTTTAAGAGGTTGAAATTTATATTTGTGATATTTACAAAACGAAATTACAAAACGAAAATGGCACAGTACGATTTACATTCACGATACAAATAGTAATCCTTGTTTCCAAATTACAGTTAGATCTTGTTTCTCTGGTACAGTGTAATGCTGGTGTCTCGGTATAGTTTTATTTCATTTTCTGTGTTATTCTGTAATCTTTGTTGCTTCATAACACATTTTGTTTTGTTCTTTGGTAGTTGTTTATCTGATTCAGGCCAGTTCCTTATTTATGTCATATTGCAAAGCTTAGCATTTCCCAGTGTAATCCTTGGTGCTGTCGCAGTGTTATCCAATCCTTGTCGCTGCCACAGTGTAATCTTTCTAACTGTTGCAGTGTTATCATTGTCACTATTACAGTGTAATACATGTCGCTGTCTCAGTGTAATCCGTGTACCTGTCGAAGTGAAATCCATATCACAGTAACAGTATATTCATTATATCCTTGTTCTCTGTTATAATTTAATCCTTGCTTTTCTGATGCAGTTTAACTATTTATACTTGATACTTCACAAACTAAATGATATAGACTTTATACCTAATCGCCGCCATTACACTTAAAAAAACAGCATCAGGAACAAAAATCCCTATCAATATCAAAGGAACGCACGTTTCCAGATCAGAAGTCAACTATATTCATACTACATACGCCTACCTGACTTACCCAGTTTTATTTTTTTCATTAATAGCTTGTGTATGGGTATATCTAGGTTTATTGTTATCTACTGTATCACAATGATGGGATTTGCAAGTGTTATATTACATAATGATATGATATTCAATATGTAGGTATTTAATGTTGTATTTCAATAATGGTTGATAATGGTTGTATATTACAGTCATAACGTGAGTTAGTATCAGCGTCACATCAAATGATGACGCGTGCTCATTAAAATGATCATTATCCGGAGTACTTGATGTATGATTGCTTGCTTTCCCAAGGTACATGTATAGAGATCCCAATCAAAATGTCATATTTAATTAAGTTTTTGTAAGGAATCATATATAAAAAAAATAAAAAAAATAGAAGAATAAAAAACGTAAGTCATGCAGAAAACTCCTAATCTTTCCAATCTCATAGATCACGACTAGTGATATCATAATAAATGGAATGGTTCATATAGATAATACGAACAAGAGAAGTTGTACTGTACAATTTGGTGAATGAGTTCATTGTCACAAAGAAAGATATATATATATATTTTTACTTTTGACATTTTACACAGACTATATATATATATATGTATTGCAAAGGAAGCAACAGGCATTCGACAATGACACAGGTGTAGTATGGTAAAGTAAAGGTTACAGTAAAGTGAACTGCGGATCACTACCATTCTGGTGAAGTGAACCCCCATGTGGTAAAATTTCACAGTCAGCACAGATATACCTGTTTACTTAGGCCTGTCAGGTTATTTTTTTTTTTGTATTCTTAACAAAAATGACACTCATTTTAAAAATGACATATTTGTTTTCAACTTCACGCTTAAAATCGATTGTTTAATGAGTTTCCCTACAGAGCTGCCAATTACAAACTATATCAAAGCTGAATAGCTTCAACCTAGAAATCTTCACGTAAACTAACTGATTATGTATAATCTACCAAACGGCTGATGTAGGACCCACATCCTATACATCCATGGCTGTAATAAATGGTGAAACTGTGCAATGTGCTAGTATATGTATCTTTGATGACAAACAGCAAAATTACGTCTGGTAAAACTTGATGGTATATTTTCTAAACGAAAAAAAAATTCTGATGAAACTATCACTTCCGTAGTGTCCCAGTGTTGTTGCGGGAAAAGTTAAACCACTTGAACTTTGACCTTCGGCAAATGACCCCGATCAGATTTGGCGGAGGTGGAACTATGCAAAACGTACATTTGTTCTACAGACGACAACCATGCCTGGGTATCAGTATCAGAATCATCTGACTTGATCCAAGTCGATAAACATGGACTTGTTATTCGGGCAGTTGAACCTGGTTTGTAAACCGAGAGGACCGACTTTAACCAACACAATAGAACTGCTTATTAAACATCTAGGGGTTCTTCACTTATACATAAATTGTATGAGGGGAGACGATTAACAACTTATTAGTAGTTTGGTTAGTTTTCAAATTTTGCAATATATTCAAAGTACATGTAAACCTCATCACAATCTGGAAACTTTCCAATAAAATTTACTGAGAATAATTTGTAAAGGGCCTGTTTCCAGTAATGTCAATTCTCCATAGGAGCCTGCCCCCGTATAATTTCTTATCTAGATCAACTACAGTTTTTTTTCTTTTCCGAAGAATAATTTTACACCTTTCCGACACCCAGATTTCATAATGTCAGTGAAAATGTATTTTTATAAAGTTGTCACTTTGAGCATCAAAGACATAAGGTCGTAAATAAAAGAATGTTATCTCGAAATTGTAATTCGCAACATAGTATAAATTTCTTTTGATAAATATTTCCAAAACATCGTGTTAATTCATAAAACATAAAACAAAAATTTTCTCGGATAAAAATGCACTTGCAGAGACACAATTATGAAGAAAAATGCCATAAAATTGCAATTTTCTCCCGTTATATAGTTTTGGATGCAAATTTCCATCACAAAATCGGATAGAGCTTTACTTGTTTCATATGTGTACCAAAAATCAGCTAATTCATTGTGGTGGAACGTTCTCATATCGCGGCCTGAATGTGGTTGTAAATTGAAAGAAAGGGGAAATGAGTAACAACCTTGTCTGAAACCCTATTATATAGCTTATTATATACAAAATTTTATATTGAATATCAGAGCGGATATTTTCATGACAGTTTTATGATATCTAACGACTAAATAAACAGTATCGATATAAAGATTTACACTGAGGACACCCTGATACATGAATACTGTTCTATCTCAAGTTGTCCTCTTTTGAATTTTCTGATCGTGTGGCCTTGCACATTTATCCGTATCTTCTTGTCTTTGTCTATACGTTTACGGAATCATTGACTCGACGCTAGCTATTCTTGTCTCACTTTCCTTGTTTTATTGTCCCATCTCCAAAGCGTTGTGGCTCTGTCAGGGTTGGGACCCTGACTTGTCTCACTTTCTTTGTGCCTGCCGACCACGCCACATCGAATAGATAGATTATCCATATGAAATACTTTATTTGTTCTAAGTAATCAATCAATTCTGCGCTTCTTGGAGGTATTGAATGTGATTTATTATATTGTCTTGTTATTTTGTGTAATTAGTTGTTCGTTATTTATCACACATTTTCGCATAATTGTACCAAACTACTAAGTATTAGCTGTTTAAAGCAATCATCGGTGGCTTGCTATTTTGTTACTTTATCGACGCTTCATAAACCAATCGTTATTGTTTCAAGATGGAGGGTAAATGTGTTGGAGAAGGCTGTCAACTATACTTCAAGAAACGTAGTGGCAATAAGAACAGAAGTGCACGCAATGTAAATAGTCCACAATATAAATGGCTCCTAGATACGCTGGTGCAACAAGGATTGATGTCAGCAAAGGAACAAGCACTTATTTGCCAGAAGTGCTTCATGAAGTATCTTCGGAACAAAAATCAGCCTGAACCTGAACCCGAGCAGAACCAGGAAATAGAGGAAGAAGACGACTCCCCGTCCCATATCCTGCCGTTGCTGACCCTTCATGATCTTTTGAATGGATCATCTTCACACAAAAAATGTTGTCTCTGTCTTGTTACCTTTGCAATAAATGGAACAAAATCATCAGTCTTACCAAAACGTGCAAGACATCACCTGATCTATTCACACAAACTGTGGTGTCCCACCTCATCCCGCGTCTGCTCCATTCACCTTATTGGTAACGACTTAGATCCGTCTACAGAGGTTGTCCTTGATGGTAAAAGGTTCCTTGTCGCACGTCCTTTCACAGAACCAGTCTGCGTTTGCAATAAGCTTTTCTTCTCTTGATGACTCGGCATGCATGGCCTTGACAGGTTGGTCCAAAGATCAGTTCCTCGAAATCCACTCGCACTGTTCCCCATATCTTTCATCTGGTATATATACCAAGACTACACACGATGCTCTATTACTGTTCTGGGTAAAACTGAAAACCGACATTTCCTGGAGTCGGTGTTCTTCTCTTTTTGGAATTTCCAAGTCAAGTGTGTCCAAAACTTTCCACTCTATAGTACAGGCATTAGACACATCGATAGTCCCACAATTTCTAGGTCCGGATCACTTGACAAGAGAACAGTTGCTCGGGCACAATACTGTCTTTTCAGAAGCATTTTTTAGAGATAAAGCCACTGCCATATTAGATGGCACCTATATTTATATCCAGAAAAGCACCAACCACAAGCTCCAGAGAATGTCCTACTGTGGCCAGAAGAAGGGAAACTATCTAAAATTAATGAGCATCGCCTTACCAGATGGCTACATTTTGGACACAGTAGGACCATTCACTGGCAGCGAAAATGATGCTACAATTACAAAAAAAAGTCATGGACAAGCTAGTTACTTGGCTACAACCAGATGACAATGATGTCGTTTACCGAGGTTTTAGAGATGTCCTACCAGTTCTCGAAGCCTCTGGCCTCAATGCTAGCATGCCGTCATACCTGAAACACGGTCAAAGTCAACATTCTGACGTCCAAGCAAATCTTGACAGAACTATCACCAAATCGAGGTGGATTGTGGAATCCTATCATGGTCGTCTGAAACACTGGACGTTCTTCCGAACGCAATTGGTGTCTAACAGCTTTATCAATGTCATCGAGGCTTTGCTTCGAACCGTCACAGCCTGTCTGGATGGTATTAGAGGACCGATCTACCAGAGATCTCCAGAGAGAGATGCCAAAGATAGGCTAATGGCTGAACGTATGAAGGACCGTTTGACAACACCGAATGGTTTAGCTCTGAGAGTCAAGACAGATCCGGATCTATGTAGACGGGCAAGGTCCGAGTTTGTCAAGATGGATGCATCTTCCGTACTGTTTCCCCGTCTCGATCTCGATTACTTGAGAACCATTACGTGTGGAAACGTATCAGATATCTCTAGCTCCTGGTTACATCGCCGAACATTTAAGTGATGACGGAGACTATGAGGTGTGGCTTTACCAGCACTCCCCAGACCTTCTTCGATGTCAAATACATTCTCGACACAAAAGCCAAACGAAATATAACGTTTGGATACGGTTCACCGTTTCACCCGATGATGAGGCCCCAATAAAGGACTACTACTGCCAGTGCCCAGTTGGAGAGAGAACGATGGGAATGTGTGCGCACATCTCCAGTATCTTGTACTACCTTGGGTATTACAGGGCGCTGGAAAACCCTCGACCATTACAACCAGAGGTGAAGAAATTCCGACAAAGCTTGAAATAGTTTTCCATGCGGCAACGGAGTGCATATGTCGAAAGTATGTTTGGGGCTCGATATGAAAGATCCCCGTTACCATGTGACTAACCAAACTTATAAATATAGGTATTATACAATCGCCCGTAGCTATGAACACTCCCGTAAATGCGAAAACCAACCAAAATCATAAGGAACACGTTTTGTTTGTTGTTCTGTCTATTTGTCAGCCAATGTCTTCGACCAAGGGGACTTGTGAAGTAGCCATCTTGGATTTTTTTTATGAAAAAGGGTTTCTCTCACTTTTTTCATATCTGTGTACATATTCTCAACATACCGAGCAAATACTCTCGTGTTTTTGTTAATTATCTAAAGAAAGTCGAAAATCGGCAATTCAACCATAGGCTAATTCAACCCAAGATTTGAAAATGTTCCACCCCCTTACATGTTGATGATTTTTCCTCTCATCAATAGCATATTACGTACTGTTTAGTAGGATAAAAATTGGTTTGCATCCAACGCCCATAAAAGGGTGTATTCTCTAAAAAACACAGTTTTTGTGTCTAAAATGTTATCATCGAAAATGGCATTTTTGAGATTGTTTCTTCCATAAAACAGCCAAATGGCGCGATGGAAACATGATTTTTTTTGTCTCAATCATGCCATGAATGTATTCTTTACGTTGACTATCATTTTATTAGATTTTCATTAATATTTTACATAGCATGCGCATTTTATCAACACCTAGACAGCTTCTGAAAGGTACAACTTTGAGGAGCCATAAAAAACAAACCAAGTGACCTAAATCTTTATACTTTATAGATTTGTGACCCCAACGGCATGGGCAATGCATCACCAACAGGAAATTTGAATAAGAGAAGGGGCCATTTTGGAAACAGGCCCTTTGAAAAATTAACAAAACATCATAGTGTTAATAAGCTCAACATTCTCTACAGATCGTAGAATGTCTATATTATGCAATATATGACAAATTTCTTTTTTCTATTAGATTTTCCATTTAAATCTGATCAATGTCACTATAGGGCTATTTTCTATAGATAAAAAGGATATTTATTCGCCTTAGAATTAATGTTGATATTGTGTTTTTAAGCCTACTTTTCAAAATTGTTTAATCGTTACGGAATTCCAAATTTAAATACTACTGTCAAATTCGAAAAATAAACAGGTAATTTTATTTTTAAATATGTGAATTGCAGATACTGATACTATGGTAGATGTATTTAGATATCAATAATTATAAAGACTGTTTCCTTTAAGGAAAGATGATTGCTATGGCAATTCTTAAATCCATACCCCGTACACGTGTTAGTTATGAAATGTACTATGCATGTGTTTTGTTATTGTACATAAACATGTAAGAAACCCCCCCCCCCCCCCCCCCAAAAAAAAAAACACCGTCGGTTTGCTGAATGTCAAAACAATACTTTTAAAATCAAATTAGAATTTCTAAACTGAATTATTTTCGTTTATTACTTCATTGATATTTTTATAAGGAAATAATTAGTTATTTATTGCATGAAAGTTAAAAAATAAAAGAAAATAATACAAATTCATTGAAAAATCAAGTATTGAACTACTACGGTAGCGGACGAGGCAGGGAAGCGCTGCAGTCACTGTTTACAATCAGCTGGGTGTTTTTTTAAACTTGGGGGGTAAAATCAGATTTGTGTCTAAATACAAATACTAGGAACATGTCGTCGTTACGTCTCTGATAAACTCGTTTGAGTTGCTTGATGGATTTTTAATGTACAGTGAGGTAAGTCTAGTACGTGGAATCCTTCCTGTGGAATTCCGCAATATAAGAAAAGACATGTCCATTCCTTCAATGACATGGACATTGATCACAGAATCACATCACGTCACTACCGTGACGCCTTAGATAAGTTTGAGTTGCCAATTTAATCTACTTAATCTGCGACTCATAATTGTCTCATAATAGGTATTTTCTTCAAAAACTAGGGTACGTCACTCTACAGTTACGATATGTCGGTTGTGTGTGGAGAGGTATATCGTTCATATAACTATAAATTGTTTTACTACAGGGTAAGCCTATCGACTAATTACTGGATAATTATATTTGTTCTTTTTGTGGTTTGATACATTTTCTTTGATATTGCTATTTTGTATTAATACGGCTCGTTTTAAGAGTGTCGCAGGTGGTTTCTTTAATAAAACACAATAGGAAATGTTCAAATAATTGCTGATAGAAGTATATATAAACAAGGGGAAGAAAGGTATATTCACTTATTACTATGTACTAAGTTACTGATGAATGTTCGATAACTGTCTTTGTCCATACCGCACTCTAGACAACCTGTATCGTTCGTAGCAAAGGAATTTGATCAACATTTTGTTTTCAAAATGAAATCTTCATTGTTTTTTGTGATTGTCTTCATATCGATGGCATTCGCTGTGTGTCAAGACACGGACTACTATCTACGTAGACTGGGCATTTGTCGACAAATATATCATTCGTGTGAAAGTGGATCAAAGAATGTCTACTGCAGCTGTGACTGGATGTGTGTTTACTATGATAACTGTTGTTTTGATGCTGCAGCTATTAAAGGAGATTTGAAAGAAATAAGTGAAGATGATCAACACCGACAATACCTTGAAATAACAACATGTGAAGTAATTGCCTCCAGAAATTTGTTTTTATTACATCAGGCTGCGTTTTTGATATCGTCTTGTCCTGTGTCATGGGATAATGATATGGGTACTAGGAAAGCCTGTGAACTGTATACGGAAACTGATGTCCGTGACAGATTGCCCGTTGTTGATACCAGCACCAGTTTAACATTCAAAAACCGTCATTGTGCCAAATGTCACAGTATCCAAAATTATATACCGTGGTTGTTAGAGATCAAATGTTTACCAGAAATGCTACCTCCATCACTTTCGTTTACTGCGGGAGTGATGACTAAACTTCACAGCGACCGTTGCAGTTACCGCTACATACCACCTAACGATGTTACAGTACACTACTGCTATCAGGAATTCGACTACAGGATAATAACAAACATTTATGAAAGAGACAACAACTCAACGTGCCGGAACCGGGTGTTCAGTCCAGTTGTGATTATACAACAAGGAAGAGATATATCTCATTATTTCAGAACTTTGCAATGTTTAATTGCTCATGAAGGCCCTGAGTATATAAATGTTTTGGAAGAAACAGCATGTGCTATACTTCAATCTATTCAAGGTGGGCTTGATTCTACCATGACTCTGAGTAACCTTATAGATTTCTCATCATTGCTACAGGAAAGAGTGACGAAATGTAAAGTGGACGAAATTCAACTTTCGGAAAAGGTAAGATATTCAAGTTGATGTCTAAAGTCTGCCAGAGTATATTTAAAATTTTGATAAGTGAAGACGAAGTGGAGGGTAAAATCGTCCTCGATAGCAATAGGATATAAAATAATACATACCAATCTTGAATCCTCACAAAAATCCTGTGTTTTAATTGGTTGCGTTATTTTACTCTTGAAACCATATTCAAATTAATTTTTTTCTTCACTTGTGCTCCATATGTACGATCCCCTCGATTTGCAATTTTATCCAATCATTTTTAAACCGCTTCTACTATTGCCAAAATATCAAGTGATATAATGGTTTGGAAAAACAATATACCAGAGAGAAAATAATTTCTACGTAGATAAAATGCTTTTTATCTAAAATGCTTGTGTTTTATTTCCATAACAGATTGGCTGTCGTCGGTTTTACTGTCCCGCCCGTTCAGAACCAGTCGGTGGAGAATGTGTTGATATAGACTATACAAGTGACGGCTTCATACTAGATCTCCTGTTTGAAGTAAATACATTTGATTTTTCTTTGAGAAATCTATTTGTTATAAAATACAGAATGATTATGGACGCCTTTCTCGACCTTTTAGGTAATCATACAGGATCAAAACTAACGCATAATAAAGCGTATCTCCACGGAACTAATATTATACCAGGGATACAGTTGAATTCTGGGAACATTTGTTCTATCATTCATGAACAAATACATGTCAAAGGATTAACATCCAATGGTTATACACTCGAATCAGAAAGGTCGTTGACTGAAAACTTTTTCAACAACTACACTGCTATGAACACTGATGGAAGCGTTATCAAACATATAGCAAATACACGACATATGTCATGTCAGACGAATGTTTCAGTTCGTAATCCGTCATATATAAAGGAGATGATTTCAGTCGACAATGATTTACCATGCCCGGCAGTGAAATTGCAATATATTGGTAACGAATCTGAGAGTGAAGCCGAAATCAATGGTACTTCACTTTCGTACTATCATCTCCATGGGATTCGTATTTCAGCAGTGGATGTAGTGTTTGCGAACGGTGGCTACTTTTTGTGTTTCGATACGTTTTTATCGAAATATAACCGGAATTATTACAATGCTATGGACAACTACAGGAGATATATCAACACAGCATGTGCATCTGTATCAATTATCTGTATGATTTATTGTCTGATTCAGTATTGTGCCATACCAATTTTCCGGGATGGAAAGTCCGATCTCTTAATTGTCCTTTTATTGTTCTTACTTCTTGCTCAAACCTGGTTTTTGTTTTTGTCTCATTTTGAAATTCCAACTGATATTTGTGAATGGGTTGGAATAATTCATCATTTTACATGGTTAGGCGCATTTGCTTTCATGTTTCTCTGTCCGTACCGCTTAAATACTGAGATAAGATATCTCCAAACCTACAGCAAATCAGAAAGGTTCATCGTTACAGTTAAATATATACTAGTTGGAATTTCTTTTCCTTTAGTTGTCGTTATCTGTACAAAAACTACAAACGTAATCTTCTCACCTGCAGAGAAATGGTATGGCGGACCTCTCTGTTTTATTTCACACACATTTGCCATGGTATTTGGTTTTGTTGTCCCAGTATTTCTGATTTTGTGTGGAAATATCTTTTTGTTTATTTTGATCATTCGCTATATTACTTTTACATCTCTGTCCGCTAATTCCAATAAGTCTAATATGATGGTCTTCATCAAAATATCAACAGTTATGGGATTCAGCTGGATTATCGGCATTGCAGCAATATTGTCACAATCCGATGTACTTCTTTTAGTTTTTGAAGTTCTAGCAAATTTACAGGGAACTTTTATGACAATTTCTTTCTCGTGTACAAATCGTGTCAGGAAGTTTTACAGGGAATGTTTTCAACGAGTCAAAAATGAGTCTTGAGCAGATTTTTTTTGTTCATTTTTTGTTTGTTTGTTCTTTTTCATATAACACAAGCAATTAGAAATATCTCTTTGCCTAGAGTATGTTTAGAAAACTGATGCTGAAATCAAAAGTCATATACTTTTTTAATCATAATAACACACAAAAAAACAAAAGATACAAATAGCGCCACAGAGATTACTTAATCTTATTTACTTATCAAAATAAAAAAGCATATATGTGTAGTATGGCGGCGTTTATTTTGATTGGTAGAAACTTAGATATGGATCGATTTTAATGAAAATGGTATTTAGGGGTGTTATTGGACAGCGAATTCAACTGCATGGTTTCCGTTGCCATAGCCACCACTTTTTCATCTTCGGGACTATGGTAGCGTTTTGGGGGTTCTGTAATGTTTTTTTTTTAATTACAATAAGTACTTGTTTATTTAGCAACAGTTGTGAAACAAGTTATTCCTAACTACATTGATCTATCTTGCTGGTTTTGAGAGGGCTTAGTCTTGGAGGAAACCGGAAAACCAAGAAAACACCCTCGTGATTGGGCTGTTCCTTTTTTTTTTTTTTTTACATCAGAACGTGGAATTGAATCTTTGCCTGCAACGGTTAAAGGCAAGTCTGGTACTGCAAGCTATTCAATTAAATTTTTCTAAGATTTTAATTTTTGTTCAAGTTGTACCCTCCTTTCCATTGTAACAATAGTTAACCTTTGTATCATAAATCAGTGCTCGAATGGATAATCTGTTATATGATGGATTTTGATTATATGATTTGTCTATTGTATCTGACTCCTAATAGATGGTTTGTTTCCTCTCAATGATGTATGTGACTTTCCTTAAGCACCTAAGCAGCCAAACCGAATTATCAGAAAAAACCTAAACCCCTATGTTTGCATTTGAATAATGTTACCAAAATGAAGGTGCGTTTCTTTCAGTCTTGGATTTACACGTAGGTCCATTTTGTGAGGTAAAACTGAGTAATGGTTACTTATTGGGTAAGGGTAATCTTTTGATTGATTGAGAGCTTTCTGGCACTCAGTATAGGTTCAAAACACATCAGACTAGTCTATTCTGAGAAATGATATCATTTCAAGAAAACAATCATGTAAAAACTTAATATGACTATCTAACTGTACCATTTCTAATAATTCATTTTTTGGTGTCTTTTCCATTTAAAAAAAAGAGCATCTTTTACAGTTACCATTAAACTTTGAAAACAGATGGTTGTACTGTTTTACATATTAATTGTTACCCATATATTTCAAAGATCGTAGAGAATCCACTGCTCAGATAATTTGATTCAAGACCAACAAGAATGTACATAGAACTTGTTTCGTATTTGTTATACATGTTTAATTAAAAATCCCGATAATATTTTCGTTTCCTTTGTTTTTCTTTTTTAGTTGTTATCCATTGTTTTTGTCTTGTTTTTTCTTTGTTTTTTGGTTGTGCAATATCTTACTACCCTGAACATATTGAGCACATCGGGATGTAATCTGATTGATTAATAATTAATTTGTTATTGATACGTCTTCCCGGAAAATCAAAAAAAAAAATTTTTAATCTATTTACCGAAATTATCTTTATATTTTTTCATGTCCTGAATATTTACTATACAGCCTATATGATGGGTAGGATAATAGAATTTCGTTTACAAAAATATGTCCATATAGATTGACTTTCATTTGTCAGAAGAAGACGACAAACAGATATCAATACGCTTTACGCCCGTTTTAAATCCGTAATGTAGTCAAAGTGGACAAACTATGCATCTAAATTTTGACATTTAAATGATGAAAATTCAATAGTGTTTTAACCAAAATAATATTTTGCTATTATTATTTTTATTATTTATTGTAACGTTTCTATATATTGCACATTTTGCTTTCAATTAGTTTTAGATTAAGCTTTCGACTGTATTCATTATGCTTTGATTTGCAAACGAACTCTCTTTAATTAACATTGAATTGAAACAAGGAAATGGCCTATTGTTAATGTACGATGCAATTATCTAAGGTGATTTTTCAGCTTATCTGTTCTTTTGAATTACATGTTGAGTACACTGATAGATTTAAATGTCCCACGTTTTCCGTAACCTGCATAACATGTTTTAATTAATTCTACTCTGGTTTTTATCGATGTATCTCTACATGTATTACCATGGTTTATTGGTATTGCTTGGTATATATCAATATTGTTTAATGTTGCTGTTGCATGATATATATAACCATTGTATACGGATATTATGTTGTATATATTACCATTGAATAATTATGTTGTGTTATAGATATTACCATTGTATTCTGATATTGTGTTGTATATATTACCAATGATATTGATATTGTGTTGTATATATTACCATTACCATTGAATTATGATATTGTGTTGTATGCATTACCATTGAAAACTGATATTGTGTTGTATATATTTCAAATGTATACTGATTTTGAACAATCCTGCATATAAATACAATACAGTTCAGTACTTTTGACCTATCCATCGATAAATTGTTCTTTTTTTAGCAGGTATACAATTCCCCGTTTACATTCAGGCGAAGTGGTGTGTTGCTTAATATTATTTTTCGAAAACGGATACAAAATTCCCTTTGTGTATCTGTATAAATGTATTTAATCAGCTTTTTCAAAACAGCCATGCAATTGTTGTATCTTAAGTAAGAAAAAGTCATGACTGAATTAGATATGTCAAATAAAACAATTCAAATATTGGCAGAATATATGTTAAAAAAACGAATAAAAGTTATCTCAAATTCGGAACATTTTAAGGCTGACACAAATTCTGCGAACGACTGTGTAATGATTTATTACCTTGACACAAAGGTGTTCGGGGCTCTATTTGACCGTTGACGTTAAGTAATTCCAGGAAAGTCGAATAACCGCTTACAGAAAATATGAAGGGTCATCACCAATAAGCGAGCTAAGCCAAGACATAGTAGAATTTTGAAGGGTTAAAGCATATTAATGAGGGCAAACAAAGTGAAAATAAAGTAAAATAGGAAAAGTGAGAACATATTTTGGCCGCGAACAAAGCGAAAATAAAGTAAATTTTGAAAGGTGAAAGCATATTAATGGCCGCAAACAAAGCCACGATAAAGTAAAATATGAAATGCGAAAACATATATTTAGGCCATGGACAAAGCGAAAATATAGAAAAATATAAAAGGTAAAAACATATTAATGACCGCGAACAATGCGAGGACAAATTAAACCTTAAAAGGTGAAAACACAATAAAGGCCGCGAACAAAGCTAAGGTAAAGTAAAATATGAAAAGTGCTATACTGATTCGGAGACACACATATTGAAAATATATATGTATATTGTAACCTAACTGTCAAAAGTCAAAGGACTAAGAGTCTATGTTAACCCATGCCAGGTCGAATTAGGAACAAGGACAGCTTACCATTTTTTTTTTGTTTCTTTCCCAAAGGACCAACAATGTTGAGGCCTCATTGGTTGTTACATATAATTATAGGTATGCAATGCTAATGTCCAAACTAAAGTGCTTTACTCAAATTTTTATTAGAATAATACATATATTTTTTCATGTTAGAGTCAAGATTCTCAAAACTCTTGACTATTAGTTCTTGGTTATATTTCGTAAAAGAGGGATGTGTTAATCTGTCAAATAAATAATATGCAACGTTTATAACTTAGATATCCTTGACATGGTATGATCATAACCCCGTCGCTAGAAAAGTAGGCATAAGAGAGACCATATGATAACACACACATTACTTCGGGATTCGAATACGCCTTAAGTCAAAACCATGTTTAATATTACAAGATATCATAGGAAAATCATTTGTGTAAGTTGATATATCCAGAGGGTTTAATCACCTTCCTTCAAAGTATGTAACCCAACACTCTACGATTGCTGATAGGGTCATATAAGGGTTGTCTATAAAGGTGTTCATGTATCCAGCACACATTAATGCTATCTTGAAGGTCCTTTACATGAATTTGATACTTCGTTTGCTGTAATATGGCATAAAGGTTGTTTCGTATGTACAGCTTTTATGTTTCGTTCGTGTATATCTGGACAACAGATGATTCGTATCCACATTAATATATCTTTATCACATCATTGATTTAATATTTCCATTGATATTATTTACGCATAGTTGGTACTTAACTTTATATCACAGAAAGTCAAACATAGATATTTTACAACAGAGTAAGATGATGAATCAGTGCTTATATTTGTTTTACAGGTCAATGAGAGGGATTATAGTGGTCAATGATCTTAGTGTATAAGACAAACCCTAACTTCTGTATATGTGTTATACAGAAGTACCAACATTGACAACTCAATGCTTTGTCTTTTCAACGTACATGTGTATTGCCCGACCACCAAACTATGCTGTTAGCTTATTAGATGTTGTAGATATGAAAATAAACATTGGATCATTGATGTCACTGCGTTTGTTTGTTGATTATTAAAGTTTTACACTGTATTTCGATATTAATAGAATAGTTGAAAATATTTAATACCTTCTTGAACTGCTACAGTGCAGATCAGCAATATATTTGTGATAAAAATATACAGACAGAGGGCTCCCCAGAATTAAAACCAGCATCATCATCAGCATTAATTTACCACTACAGATCCAACCAAACATATTTTGATACTTACAAAAGATCAGAAAAAGAACCAAAACATATAAATTCAAGGCATCCGAATTAAGGAAGCACGATCTTTGACGAACATATTCAAAATTGTGATGTCTGATGATGTATATCTCATTTTGAACTTTGCAGTATCTTTAGAGTGATTTTTTCAAAAGGATGTGAAATTCAGAAAAACAATTTAAATAGCAAACTATTTAGCACAATAATTGTATATAATATGATAGGATTACAAGCTTGTTTTGAAGATATTTAACGCTCATTACATGGTGATAAACCTCTCAGTTTTGTGCCATCAAATCAAAGTAAGAAAAGACGTAATAAATCTCAATAATGTTCCATTCAGCATAAGCATAGCTTAATCTATATGATGCTTAAGTAATATGTTTACAATTATCATATACATGATTGTACATTTTACTTTATTGCATCAATCATGCTAAGTTAGGTACGTTTGTAATTTAAAGTCATATTCGCAGGGTGCACAACACTGCATGGCGGGTGTTATGTATTGCAAGGGAGGTAACTCCGTTGAAATGGGAATATTTTCTACAGCATTTCATGCAAAAACATGATGTTTTTGTAACTGATTTAGCTAGTGTTTACCACTTTATGTCGTTTCCTTCCTATACCATTGTGAGCTGTTCATTGTTTGCAGTACCTTGCGCCACACACGACAAACGATTTAACTTCAGAAGCATCACATCAAACAGACATGTCGAATTCAGTCGTAGCCTATAACTTTTTCGATAATGCCCATTTAAAGATGCCACTCATATCGCTTTTGAATTTAAAAATAGACGTTTTAGAATCTTTTGTATCAGACATGCATTTTGTCGTAGATGCAGATATTATTGCATAACTTTGCATTCAATACTCGTCTGCAAATAACACGAAATTTTATCGGGCCTGTCATTATCCATAAAAGAATAACCGTGGTTCAACCAGTCTAAACGTCAAACAAAAGCGGCAATGATTGTGCAAGGCTTTCCAGGCTTGTTGTTACTTCGGCTAAATGTGTGTTGTGAATATGTGGTTATAGTTCAGTGTTCCGATTTGATGTTGAATTAGGATAAACAAGTGCAACTTCTGGAATACCTCAAGGAGCAGTGCTGGAACCTCTAATGTTTGATTTGTAAATGATCAGCAATCAATGCGGCATTAAGAATGACCCAATATATCAACAGGGATTCCTCAGGTATTAGTGTCACCTAAGGAATAAACTAGGAATCAAGGTAACGTTTGAAACACCTTAGTAATCAGGTTAACGTCAGGAACCCTAAGGAATCAGGATTACGTCAGGAATACCTAAGGAGTCAAGGTAACGTTTGAAACACCTAAGGAATCAGGTTAACGTCAGGGATACCTAAGGAATCAAGATAACGTTTGCAACACCTAAGGAATCAGGTTAATGTCAGGAATACCTAAGGAATCAAGGTAACGTTTGCAACACCTAAGGAATCAGGTTAACGTCAGGAATACCTAAGGAATCAGGTTAACGTCAGGAATACCTAAGGAATCAGGTAAACGTCAGGAATACCTAAGGAATCAAGGTAACGTTTGAAACACCTAAGGAATCAGGTTAACGTCAAAAACACCTAAGGAATCAAGGTAACGTTTGAAACACCTAAGGAATCAGGTTAATGTCAGGAATACCTAAGGAATCAAGGTAACGTTTGAAACACCTAAGGAATCAGGTTAACGTCAGAAATACCTTAGGAATCAGGTTAACGTCAGGAATACCTTAGGAATCAGGTTAACGTCAGAAATACCTTAGGAATCAGGTTAACGTCAGGAATACCTTAGGAATCAGGTTAACGTCAGGAATACCTTAGGAATCAGGTTAACGTCAGGAATACCTTAGGAATCAGGTAAACGTCAGAAATACCTTAGGAATCAGGTTAACGTCAAAAACACCTAAAGAATCAAGGTAACGTTTGAAACACCTAAGGAATCAGGTTAATGTCAGGAATACCTAAGGAATCAAGGTAACGTTTGAAACACCTAAGGAATCAGGTTAACGTCAGAAATACCTTAGGAATCAGGTTAACGTCAGGAATAACTTAGGAATCAGGTTAATGTCAGGAACACCTTATGAATCAGGTTAACGTCAGGAATACCTTAGGAATCAGGTTAACGTCAGGAATACCTTAGGAATCAGGTTAACGTCAGGGATACCTTAGGAATCAGGTTAACGTCAGGAATACCTTAGGAATCAGGTTAACGTCAGGAATACCTTAGGAATCAGGTTAACGTCAGGAATACCTTAGGAATCAGGTAAACGTCAGAAATACCTTAGGAATCAGGTTGACGTCAGAAACACCTAAGGAATCATGTTAACGTCAGGAATACCTTAGGAATCAGGTTAACGTCAGGAATACCTTAGGAATCAGGTTAACGTCAGGAATACCTTAGGAATCAGGTTAACGTCAGGAATACCTTAGGAATCAGGTTAACGTCAGAAAACCTTAGGAATCAGGTTAACGTCAGGAATACCTTAGGAATCAGGTTAACGTCAGGAATACCTTAGGAATCAGGTTAACGTCAGGAATACCTTAGGAATCAGGTTAACGTCAGGAATACCTTAGGAATCAGGTTAACGTCAGGAATACCTTAGGAATCAGGTTAACGTCAGGAATACCTTAGGAATCAGGTTAACGTCAGGAATACCTTAGGAATCATGTTAACGTCAGGAATACCTTAGGAATCAGGGTTAACGTCAGGAATACCGTAGGAATCAGGTTAATGTCAGGAATACCTTAGGAATCATGTTAACGTCAGGAATACCTTAGGAATCAGGTTATCGTCAGGAACACCTTATGATCAGGTTACGTCAGGAATACCTTAGGAATCATGTTAACGTCAGGAATATCCTAGGAATCAGGTTAACGTCAGGAATACCTTAGGAATCATGTTAACGTCAGGAATAACTTAGGAATCAGGTTAATGTCAGGAACACCTTATGAATCAGGTTAACGTCAGGAATACCTTAGGAATCAGGTTAACGTCAGGAATACCTTAGGAATCAGGTTAACTTCAGGAATACTTTTGGAATCAGGTTAACGTCAGGAATACCTTAGGAATCATGTTAACGTCAGGAATATCCTAGGAATCATGTTAACGTCAGGAATACCTTAGGAATCAGGTTAACGTCAGGAATACCTAAGGAATCAGGTTAACGTCAGAAATACCTAAGGAATCAGGTAAACGTCAGAAATACCTTAGGAATCAGGTTAATGTCAGGAACACCTTATGAATCAGGTTAACGTCAGGAATACCTTAGGAATCAGGTTAACGTCAGGAATACCTTAGGAATCAGGTTAACGTCAGGAATACCTAAGGAATCAGGTTAACGTCAGAAATACCTAAGGAATCAGGTAAACGTCAGAAATACCTTAGGAATCAGGTTAACGTCAGGAATACCTTAGGAATCAGGTTAACGTCAAGAACACCTTAGGAATCAGGTTAACGTCAGGAACACCTTAGGAATCAGGTTAACGTCAGGAATACCTTAGGAATCAAGGTAATGTTTGAAACACCTAAGGAATCAGGTTAACGTCAGGAATATCTAAGGAATCAAGGTAATGTTTGAAACACCTAAGGAATCAGGTTAATGTCAGGAATACCTTAGGAATCAGGTTAACGTCAGGAATATCTTAGGAATCAGGTTAACGTCAGGAATACCTTAGGAATCAGGTTAACGTCAGGAACACCTTAGGAATCAGGTTAACGTCAGGAATACCTTAGGAATCATGTTAACGTCAGGAATACCTTAGGAATCAGGTTAACGTCAGGAATACCTTAGGAATCATGTTAACGTCAGGAATAACTTAGGAATCAGGTTAATGTCAGGAATACCTTAGGAATCATGTTAACGTCAGGAATACCTTAGGAATCAGGTTAACGTCAGGAATACTTTTGGAATCAGGTTAACGTCAGGAATACCTTAGGAATCATGTTAACGTCAGGAATATCCTAGGAATCATTTTAACGTCAGGAATATCCTAGGAATCATGTTAACGTCAGGAATATCCTAGGAATCATGTTAACGTCAGGAATATCCTAGGAATCAGGTTAACTTCAGGAATACTTTTGGAATCAGGTTAACGTCAGGAATACCTTAGGAATCATGTTAACGTCAGGAATATCCTAGGAATCAGGTTAACGTCAGGAATACCTTAGGAATCATGTTAACGTCAGGAATAACTTAGGAATCAGGTTAATGTCAGGAACACCTTATGAATCAGGTTAACGTCAGGAATACCTTAGGAATCAGGTTAACGTCAGGAATACCTTAGGAATCAGGTTAACTTCAGGAATACTTTTGGAATCAGGTTAACGTCAGGAATACCTTAGGAATCATGTTAACGTCAGGAATATCCTAGGAATCATGTTAACGTCAGGAATACCTTAGGAATCAGGTTAACGTCAGGAATACCTAAGGAATCAGGTTAACGTCAGGAATACCTAAGGAATCAAGGTAATGTTTGAAACACGTAAGGAATCAGGTTAACGTCAGGAATATCTAAGGAATCAAGGTAATGTTTGAAACACCTAAGGAATCAGGTTAACGTCAGGAATACCTAAGGAATCAGGTTAACGTCAGGAATACCTTAGGAATCAGGTTAACGTCAGGAATACCTTAGGAATCAGGTTAACGTCAGGATTACCTAAGGAATCAGGTTAACGTCAGAAATACCTTAGGAATCAGGTTAATGTCAGGAATACCTTAGGAATCAAGGTAACGTTTGAAACACCTAAGGAATCAGGTTAACGTCAGAAATACCTTAGGAATCAGGTTAACGTCAGGAATACCTTAGGAATCAGGTTAACGTCAGGAATACCTAAGGAATCAGGTTAACGTCAGAAATACCTTAGGAATCAGGTTAATGTCAGGAATACCTTAGGAATCAAGGTAACGTTTGAAACACCTTAGGAATCAGGATAACGTCAGTGATATCTTAGGAATTTCTCAGTGACCAGCGTAACATCCGGACCACCTCAGGAAAGAGTAAAGTGCATGGATATCTAAGGGGTCATTGTAACGTTGGGCATACATCAGAAACTAGTAAAACTTTTTGAAATATCTCATGAATCGGGATTTAAAGTATTACCGATAGTATGGTTGACCGATAGTCCGGTGCCTGAGCGAATGAATTGTGTTAAAGTGTTGTATAATAACGCAGATCAACCCGTGCAGAGCGAGGGAAATATGCTTGATGTGTATATCTGCATGACGTATGAGGTGACAAATTAAGCACCCAAAACCCCGCGCTCGGTCAGGTTTAGTTTCCCCAATGTTTTTTGTCTTGTTCATAGGACGTTGGAGAGCCTCCTAGTCTTTGCAGTGTCCTATTAATTGAGCACACTAAATAAAATCCCCGATTCCTCAAGTGTTTTTTTTTCAGAGGACGTTGGAGAGCCTCCTAGTCTTTTCAATGTCCCATTAATTGAGCACACTTAATAAAATCCCCGATTCCTCAAGAACCCCCCCCCCCCCCCCCCCCCCCCCCCCCCCACCCCACCCCACCAAAAAAAATGCCTGCTGTTTCCCACTGCATGTTAATCGTAGAAAACAAATAAAAGTAAGCCTCTTCACGATTCGGTGTGCACTATTGCTTGAGCATTGAAAAGACTAGAATAGATTTGCTACTTCGATTGAGATGCTTGCTATCTTGAATAATTACTTTCTTTTCTCGCTTCTCCATTGTTCTGTGTCTTGTCTTCCACTGCTTGACACCCGTCCTCATAGGACTCTATTTCGAGGGTGTTCTTTCACAAAACTCCAACACGAAGCTTCTTAGTATCTTTCCGATATGAAACACCTCAGGACTTGAACAAACATACTTGCCTACAGAGGAAACAGGGGGATGGGAGGGATATAACTTATTGCTGTGTCAAATACATATAATCTTAAACCATATCGTAGCATACATCAAGGATAAGCGTAAAGTCAAAATATTGGTTAGATAAAGATCCTTTCATTAAAGTGATATGGTAATGATATATTCTTTTGATAGGGTAGCATTTTTCGCACTAATCAGGGAAATACTTTTAGTTAAAATTGGAAAAATATTATAGATATATAGACATAAATTAAGTTCTTATTTAATCACGTGTCACGTTTCATCAAATATTCCATTGACCATGGATTAAAAAAATGTATTATTCATTGAACAGTATTACTTTTATTTGATATCTTTATAGGGAAATATCAACCAGTTCGAAATATCTGTGCTGAAGAACTGATTATTTGCAATCGGTATGTTTAAATATTTATTTCTATTTTTGTCATAATCAGATGATAAATAAAACCAAAATGTGAATCATCTTGCTGCCATTGTATTTATTATATAAACGCATACAACATGAGCTCCGCTTTGCTGAAACTACCCCAGCAAAAAGCCACAAAAAGATGTCTGTTTTTCCCATATCGTTGGGGCGCTTTCGAAATACGATATTTTGACATAGACTGTTTCGCTGACATTTAGACGTAAAATAGCTGATTTTGTAGACGATGTTGCATATAGTGTGTCTCCGGTTATCATCCAACCAACGGTGTCACCGCCTTTTTTTAGTTGAGTGTAGACGTCGCCATGAGCAACTTCTCCCATGCTCCAAATGAACACGTATACCCCTGCTGTCTTACAGGTGAATTTTCCAGTGGAAGGGTCGTAGGCGTCGCCTTCATTTAATATTATCTTGTCGAATTTAATGGTATTCTCCTCAGATGGATTAGTTATTGGTTGATCAAGGTAGTAATAAAAGGCTGTAGTTCCTGAATACGCATTTGCTGAAATGTAAAATATAGTTGTTTCTGTACAAAAATGCCAACAAGGCGTGATTGACGTTTTAATATTCTTTGATCGTTAATGAGCATTTAAAGAAAAAAAAAATCATTTATTGTTCTGCAATATAACAATATAGAAGTTGGGGAATACATTTGTCTAACAATATAGGCTTATATGATATCGCTATGTTACATATAGCCTATACCTAAACTTAAAAAAGAGTGGGTGACATAGCGATGTAAATTAAAAAAAAAAAAAAAAAAAAACCCAACAACAACAACAAAAAAAAAAAAAACGGAAAAAAAACAACAAAAACCAAAATAAACTACGAAATCTTAAATCAATTTTTCAAAATGTACGATTAACTATAGAGTAACACATACAAAAGACTTCTATTGGAAGTTTATACACAAAGTCATATAAATGGTTTGTCTATACAAATAAATTGATAACAATAGGTATAATGTCACTTTCAAAACATTGTTTTATTCTGATCGTTATAAGAGTTCTGAACACATGATAAACTCCAGGATCCGATTGATAATAGAAATTGATTACTACAAATAAGGTCTAAACGAACGATACCGTCATGTCAACCATAACATTGTCCTAATAATTTCCAAATGCATTTCTCGACATTTTTTTTCGTCAGAACTGGACATCTATCATAGAAATCGTGCTAATGGGAACAAACCCACAAATATGTAAGCATTTCAGGTAGGAGATGCACAATATCTACATGACACTTCGGTAAAGTAGCGAACAAAACAAAGAAACCAAACAAACAAACAAAGAATTAAAAAAAAAAAAAATTAAACATAAAGATAAAAATAAAATAAAACAAAATAGAAAATAAATAAATAATTCCTTCAATGTAGTTTTTTGACCTATTACCTGCCCGATTGGCCCTTGTTTGGTTAGACATTGAAATAGCTTGCTGAGTCTCTAAGAGGTTAACGCGTTTACGGAGATAGTAGCTTTCGTTTTCCGTTGATTTTACCCTTTCTTCTAGGACTACGAATTCCTTTGATTCTTTCTCTCGATCATGTTCCAGTTCTTCAACCCTGGCCGTTAAGACAGATACCATTTGGAAAAGTTCGTTAGTATCTCCGGACTTTTGTCATGATGGCTTGATTTCCACAAACGAGACCACGAAAACGAAAAGCAAATGCATACAAATTCCTGTCTGGAAAAAGGAACAAAAACCTAAATATTAGGGCAATATACAATACAATAATTTCAGATAATATCATGAATGTTTTCCAAACCAAAATAATTAATTAGTAGTTATATTCACGTTTTAGACAGCCTTATTACTTATCGAACGTTCGTATGAATTATTTAATGCGAGTAATATTTAGTGATTGTCTCTAAACATAAAGTGGTAACTGTGACCGGAGGCAAGAGATGATAATTAGTCATGTATACCGTATCATTAAAGATACATGTGAGTCCAGCCAGGTGTTTATCTCGTGATGTGCTCAATGATAATTTACTAGAAATGCATTAACTTTAACAGGCACCTCGTTTTTTTTTAACTAACGAAAGCATTAGATTCTACCTACAAGAATAAAGGGCTAGATACTATTTTCTATATGTTTGGATTTGATCAAATTGTTTGTGATGATTCTAATTGGTAGCTCAGATTTACAGTACATTTTCATAACATATGTATGATGAAAATTGACCTGCACCGGAAACCTTACATTCTTAGCACCTCGACAGTGAACGATTTATCCAATATAGGCGAAGATGAGAAATCCAATATTGTAACGATACATCAATGGAAATTGAACGTAATCGTTGAGATTTTAGTATACTGACACACAGAACAAGTAAGAAATAAAAAAATTTAATATGTGTACAAATACCATATTCCGCTGATGTCGATTCCAGTCGGTGCAATTTCACATCATATCATGTATACATAATGTAAGTATGGCGTTTAGGTAAAACATGCACGTGTATCGTTCTGTCTGGAATATGTTCAATCTTTACGAAATATAAACATTAATTGTTGAAACCTCATTATTATCAGCTTACCGAATTTAGGTTCTCTTATCTCACCCGTGCTCTTTGCACGTTTTGAACGATTGCATGTTGTCACGTCAGCATTACCATGACGTCACATAATGACGTCACGTCGACAATTCAATCACGTCATGTCAACATTTCATTGTTTTGATGTAACTTTAATTATTGGATACATGATAGTTAAGCAAAATTAAATAATAATTCATTGCCACAGTGGAATCTCAGCCCTTGGGGTAAGAAACTTAGCAATCAAACATTCGGCAAGCCTCGTGATTGGCAACTTAAAACATCTCCCTTCGGATTTAGATTTCCATTTCTCACCCCGAGAGGTGAACAGTTCTAACAATCCCTTCTTTAGCAACCACAGGATCACTATGTGATGTATGTGAATATATTACACCTACCTTCATTGTTTCTGAGATGTACAGCAGTGTTATGAATTTCTGGGTGAGGTCTACTTGTTTTATAAGCAAAACAAGGAAGTGTCTAAGACAGATGTCTAGTTCCCATAACACTTCACATCTTCAAAAACACGACTTTGACAATAGTAACTGTCCCTGACCTCCTAGGAAACACAACAAACATCCGGGTTCAAACACGGACCAATCCAACAATCCTTACAAGATCACAGACACGTCATTGAAGCAAATAAAACGTAATTTATAACGGTTATCTCTACTGATCAACTTTCAAAACACCGGACATAATTCAAGTCAATATATTTACTTGACAGCATGGCCCATTTATCTTGAAATTTTTGTCTACCAATCAGCATTTGTTTGTTTGTTTTTGTTTTTTTATTGTTATGGCTCCTATGCCATTTATAGCTGCGTATAACATGATGATCGGTCTGATGAATTTGAATCACTGAAGATACTTGACTTAAATGCATGCTGTTGCATATATTGGCATTCAAATATCAAAGGCTAGTTTGCCTTGTTTTCATTGCAAACGGCTGTAACTTTTAATAATATGTATTGTTCAAACAATTATTCCGATAATCATAAATCACTATTAGTTTCACATTATGATTCTTCACTGAAAGTTCATTAAAAAACTGTCTCACAAAGGAACATTTTGTTCAGCAAACTACTGTAAATATTGCCTTTATTTTTGGATCTTATCAATATAAGGAAAAAGATATATTTATATTATGAGAAAATAACATGCATCTTTTTCTGTTGATGTATATAGGATGATATCATTTTCATTTGTCTTTCAATTTTTATACTAATGTGTTATCTTTACCCCTCCGTTTGAAAAGGGTTTATACAATAATTAACGTTTTCAGCCTATTTTGTAAACTACAACATGCATCTCAATCTTCTCATTGACTAATATCGAAACAGATTTTCCGATAAGCACGAAAAAAAGATTTGACTTTTTTGTTTTTGTTCTTGTTTGATGAAATACAAATAGAAAACTCTGTATGAACATGAAGCGCATTTAATAAAAGCCCGAGGGAAATTTTGGTAACTTTTATTAATGTACAAAAATGTATTTGCATCAGAATATGATAAATCTGTGAGAATTGATAAAAACAAACAGAGACAAAATAGTTCAGCGTTTTTTGTTATTTATCAAACAACAAAACACCCCCTACAATGCAATTAATAAAAATCCATAATGATGATCTGAACATTGATACAAGGAACAGTAATGGACGTTTGGTTGATCGAACATTTTGTTATAAATTGTATTTTTTTACCGCCTATTTGTATGCATATCTATCAAAAACTATGAAAAGGAACAAAATGGTATAACAGTGTAGAAGGAATAACTCATCGTCGAGTTTCCGGGGGTTACAACAAGGCTTTCACAAGTGACGTTTAGTCTATTCCCGAGTAGTCCCTAAAGTGACATCATTGTAACAGAGCGCATGATTAATTCAATTTATAGCATTGCCTTCACTAGGGATCAGATCAGGCACCTCTGGATGCTAAAAAAGTTATCTCTAGCAGAAAATATATAGTTGTTAGTATTTAACCAAAGTTTCACACGGCCACACCAGAGAAAAACTCGTCCTCGAACAGGAATACCTCTAGATACTAAAGAGTTAACTCTAGCCGAGATTACATGATTGTTAGTATTTTACTAGGGCTACTGACTCCCATACCAGAAAAGAACTATGGATACTAAAGAGCTATCTCTAGCTGATATACATCGCGGCTAGTATTATACCAGCGTTATACATTTACAATATGTATTCATAAACATTATACAAGAATCACGCTAGAGGAACAGTTTATGATTTATTAAATTCGAACATATACAAATGAATACACAAACAATGGGTTAAGGGTGTCAACACGGAACACTTTGTTCTAAGGTACTGCTGGTATCATAATTACTGGATAATGAAAAAAAAAACCTCTCTTCGAAATATTGATAATGATTATTAATCAAATGCTTAAAAGCTTAAAGAAAGTTCATCACATAAAACATAACAAAACGTAAATATCAAAAAGTCTATGATAACAGATCGTCGTCTTAGCCAGGAAATGAAAGAAGAACTCAACGCTTTAAAGATAGTACAAAATAAATAATTTTGAAAAGTTCAGTATGATGTAAAATATTTTACTCTCTCTCTTGTGCCGGAATAATCCAAGATGATTCTAACGAACAGTTTGTTTACACGTGGTGCAATTCAATAAAATATTTATCTGGCGACTCTAAATGTATAATGACAACATATTGCAACAACATAATTAAGTGTGTAGCACGAAAACAAGTTTTAGAATATATTAACAATTGATAATGATAACACAATGTTAAAACCAGTATAACTCTGACTCAATGGCATATACAAAATTGAATATCATTGATGAGTGAAATAGTTAATCAACGTGTCGATTTCATCTTTACAAGATTATACGAAAACAATGAAATAATGAGCTAAGATTAAGGATAATACTACGTTGTAGCATAAAATAATTGACATACATGTATATAGATCTAATACACTGAAATATTATCGTAATTTAGCAGTTTGTAAATTTCTTTATTACATTATCGAAATAGTATCCTGTTCTGATTTAATTAACAATCTGTAAACTGTTTATATGATTATCTCTGTAAAAAAAATTTAAATTGAACAATGTGTCCGCTTTATTGTTGAAAGTTACACCGAAATTAAGAAATAATTAATGATGATTCGTGTATTGTTGCAGGATATACAACGAGGACGAGGATATTTTGCAATTAAATTAATAACGAAGGCCGCAGGCCTTCGTTATTAATTAAAATTGCAAAACATCCAAGTCCGAGTTGTATATCCTGCAACAATACACGAGTCAAAGTTTATTTCTATTCTACCATGTACTGTTTAGTTCTGAGATCTACCTCTTTCTAATAGAAAAACGGCAAAGAAACCCCGGGAAAACCTTGTAAATTATTTTTTGAGTATTGCATTATTTTGTTGATAAAATATACATTTCTTTACAGGCACTACAGTACTACAATCAAGAACATCTATCATATGGCATTGATTTTTTTTTAATTAAAAAAAGAAGGAAAAAAGGGGCCTCCGTAGGATTCAAACTCGCGTCGTGATAAAAAATAAACAAAGACAAACCCATTAGCCCACTCGGCTACAGTAACCGTGTTTTTTTTTCTGGGTGAATATTAGATACATAACATTGTAACAGCCGTGACTCACGAGCGTGTGTTATTGACACGAGCGTGTATTATTGGATAATAATACATGGTTTTAAACCAATCAAAACTGGCGTTGCATAGCAAACATGGTAGAATATCTCGTAACCAATATAAAGCAAAACACTCAAATGTCGTATAACTCAGGATCAGATACTGGAATTTTGCCAAATTTGCTCCGCTATTTATATTTACAACAAAAAATGTTCAGTTGCCCAAACGGCAATATCTTGACAGTTCTAACGATGTCAAAGACATACAGAATCCAGTCATACTTATCCGCAATCATTTTACAGAACTGCTTTTTAGGGATTTTTCATACGTACACCCTGTTATGATTTAACATTGTAGCAGTGTTTTTGCTATGCATAGGCAATTAACTCGACAATGGTGATTTAGCATCTGAATGAGTTCACGACAATTGGCAGCAGTTCGATTATAACGCCAACTTACATAAGCCTTTTCCTGATAATAAACCGACTTAAAAAAGAGATTGATTCAGAATGTTGCTCTAGAAAACAAACGGTAACAGTTACAAAACAATTAATTTCAACTTATTTTAATCATGCTTGCTGGCCCGGTTTAAAGCGCGCTATTGGGTCTGTCTGTTGAAGGGATTCGGAGCATCCGGGGAAAACCCACATGGTCGGGCAGGTGACTTTCTCTCGTTCGATCGGAGTATTGAACCCCGGCCACCGTGTTGAAAGGCAAGCGTTTTACCACTGGTATCCAACCAACTAATTTCAATTTGTATATATAGCTATGGAAGATATACTATAAAATATTTACAATATTTACGGTAAGTGATCTTAGTTTTATGATTATATGTACCACAGTCTTCACCAATATAAAGGATTTATATTGATTCGATATCGATAAGGTTGTTGAAGCATAACAAAATAGTATTTATTGATCATCAAAATAAAACGCCTTTATCGATCGTGAAGTGTTTATGACTTTATGATAATCCTGCAAATGTGTTAACACATATCTTCACATGAAGACGAGGCTAACGATTGAGCCACAGCAAATCGTTTAAAAATGGTGTCCATGTATCTTTAAACAACATCTTCAGTGGAAATACTACATCGAATAACAGCATTATAAAAAAAAAAAAAAAAAAAATCAAAAAAATCTCTTTTGTTATTAGTTTCTCTTCATTCATAATACGTAATAATGTGATAGCTTAAAAAAAATCGTTGTAAAAAAAGATAAAATACAAAACAAAGTGAATCTTATCCAAAGGCCTACCGTCGCACATTTTCATACAAAGACATTTTGTCGGCAAAATCTTTTTTTTAAATGGGTTAAATGACTGCAATAAATGGCTTTGTTGGTCTATACGACTGTTATGTCCTCAGGGACTACTCGTTCATTTACACAACACTGTTGGCTGGTGAATTTATCCTTGTATCTTCCAAAAGATCTTTATTTATTCAATTTCTTCCTCTGAGAGAAGAACAATGAAACAAAACATTTAGTAATGCCTACGGAATGTCTGTAGAGTTAAGCAGGTGCTAAGTGAAAGGACTAAAGAAGACAGATATTAATTTTAAGTAACAGTTTATATATAAAATATACACCAAGTAAATTGATATAACATCAAAATTTCCAACACTAGAAATTCCATCACCACAGGCCAGATAAGAAAACTACTGTGGTTACCTGAATATTTCAACAACAGAATTCTCTGACTAGAAAAAATCACTAATTGAATTATTTCACCTTTTACCAAACGTGACGTATAGAAACTATCAACTATCATATATAAACTATCACTAATATTTTAAAACTAATATTAATTACTGTACTGTAATACTATTCAATTCACACTGGAAAGTCACATTCTATTATCAAGTAGATTCACTGTCTGTCAGAATAATCTGTTGTTATTCACAGCTCCAAAATGAAGTCAAAATATACAGTATTTAATCAGCACATTTTTGAAACAACTCTAGCTGTTATCGTATGAGCCAGTTTCGGTACATGGACACCAGGTGTATTGCCGTCTACATTGTAGTGTCGTACGTGTGTTACGTAGCCGTAGAGGAATTATAGTCCGTGTGGTCAGCTATATGTCCTGCCCTCACGATATATCACGGTCTACAGGTCTTTGCCCTTGTAGATAATAAGAGCCACATGCTGCCTGTTCGGGTCACTATCATATGTTTTAACGCAACACACAAGCTCCATGGACCGAGCCATACCAAAACTTTCAATTTACAAGTACGTGTACACTTTACCAGAAGCTGTTTGTGACACCGGAAGTAAAACTAACTACGTGACCTTTCGTTTTACCTTTCAATTACAAAAAATACACAATATAGCAACATTATGCACCAGCAATTTTATAACGCCTGTTCTATGTTTTTATTAACAATTATGAATAATTTACAAGTAAAAGTGCTTCTGTAAAAACTACTGAGTAAGCTAAATGCTTTTACATGCATGAGCGAGTCGCCTTGGTTACAAGAAAACATCCAAATATAACGAATATAGTTATTTAAAGTAAAAAATACATGAACTTACAGTTATATATATAGAAAAATACATTTCATATTCACATTTCGATAAGACTACCAAAACTCGTTTGTAATACAACTCATAACGCTCCAAACAAACCTGATTGGGTACAGTCACAGGTAGTCACAGGTACAGTTCCCAAACAAAACCCAGGCAAACCTTGTTACTGTGCTCCAGTGTAACCCTTGTTACTGTGTTACAGTGTTATCTTTGTTACTGTGTTACAGTGTAAACCTTGTTACTGTGTTACAGTGTAACCCTTGTTACTGTGTTACAGTGTAACCCTTGTTACTGTGTTACAGTGTAACCCTTGTTACTGTGTTACAGTGTAACCCTTGTTACTGTGTTACAGTGTAACCCTTGTTACTGTGTTACAGTGTAATCCTTGTTACTGTGTTACAGTGTAACCCTTGTTACTGTGTTACAGTGTAATCCTTGTTACTGTGTTACAGTGTAACCCTTGTTACTGTGTTACAGTGTAATCCTTGTTACTGTGTTACAGTGTAATCCTTATTGCTGTGTTAAAGTGTAACTCTTGTTACTGTGTTACAGTGTAACCCTTGTTACTGTGTTAAAGTGTAACCCTTGTTACTATGTTACAGTGTAACCTTTGTTACTGTGTTACAGTGTAACCCTTGTTACTGTGTTACAGTGTAACCCTTGTTACTGTGTTACAGTGTAATCCTTATTGCTGTGTTACAGTGTAACCCTTGTTACTGTGTTACAGTATAATCCTTGTTACTGTGTTACAGTGTAAACCTGGTTACTGTGTTACAGTGTAATCCATTGTTAATGTGTTACAGTGTAGCCGTTGTTACCGTGTTATAATGTAAACCTTGTTTCTATGTTACAGCGTACATATTGTAACTGTGTTACAGTGTAATCCCTATTACTGTGTTACAGTGTAACCCTTTGTGTTGACATTATGTATTTGCTTTATTTTAATCTCTGTTTCTTAATTACAGTTTAATCCCGTTTTTTCTATATTTTTAAGTTCAATACTTGTTGCTCGCTTATAGTTTTATTTCACTTTTTGATACTTGCTTCTGTCATGGCATTAAATCTTTTCTTTTTGTTACAGTTTAATTCTTGTTTCTCAGCTTCAGTTTAAAACTTGTGTCTCTGATCGAAGATACTTTTTGTTTCTTTTCCCCAGTGTAAACCATTGTGCTATCCTTTCTGTATTGGTTTTAACCAAGTAGTGTCATGGTGGCAGTGTATCAATTGTCGCTGTGGCAATGCAATGCTTTCTCGCTTGCGGAGTCTTATCATCGATGGTGTCACCATTAACACTGCAAGTATGTAGGCCTTGTCAATGTCACAATACAAGAATGTGTTAATTTTGTCGGGTGTCACTTCAGTCAGTCGGGAACCACACAGACCAATACCATCCTCCATCGATCCATTTCCTCCTGAAGTTGCACCTACTTCCAGTTCCAGACATCAGTTTTTTCAAAGCCATTACAATCTCTTTCAGAGATTGGTTGTCATGTTGTCTGATCGTTGGAATCTTTGGACAGCTTACGTCGAGACAAGAAACCGGTTTTCCTATAATGTTAGGCACATTTTTTAAACATGATAACAATTCTATTTAATGATTTTATCGTTTTTCCTATTGGTGTCAGTGACAGGGTAATTTTAAAAATTGATAAATATCTATATATAAGCATAATGGTCTGGTACGTGATATCTTTGAACAATCATTGTTCATTATAAATATTGGAACACACAATGTTTCCAATGGATGCATGGCAGAAAGTCATTAATATTCATGATAATTGAGTTCAGTTCATGGCCGAAAAGACGAACATTGTCATGTATGCAAAATGCCCATTCCCTCACCGAAAGTGAAAACAATTATTAATCTTTATTTTTTTTACATGTATGTGTCACATAATACAAATTAAATTATTTCTCGTGTATACTATATTAATCAATGATGAATCACTTTTGGGTTTCAATATTTACCTTCGACAATGACTTCGCATAGGGTTAAACGACTGAATGACTTTGTGATCCTGAGGTAGCGACCGACAGTGTCAGTTGGGCAAGACAGAGTCCTCAGTTCAGCGTCAGGTACGTGAGCCTCAGTGTAATTGTAGCACAGCTTGCTGTTTTTAAAATGACCATCAGGTGCAATGGCGTTAATCTCCGATATCTCAACAATAAATTCTTTTAGCCGGTCACCTATCAAAACAAATTTTTAAAATGTCGTAACATCGATAGCGGTAATGTTGATTTTCATGACATAATAAAGAAAAAAAATTCGTTAATCTTATTATATCACATGTCATTTAGTCTGCTTAGAAACACCCTTATAGAGAATATCATATATAAATCTTAGCTCATTTTCATGTCCAAGCCCAAGTCCATATCCCTTTTTTATGTACTGGGGACGGTGAAACTATTGAATACTTTAACAGCAATATGCTTATGTATGTGGGTTATATCGTAGTTGTGTTGTGCTGTATTTCGTTGAGCTACGTAGATATGTTGCCATAAAATGTACATTACTGTACTACCATTGTTTGTTGTGTATCCAACTATTGTGTACGATGACATGTTGAATGATGTTACACGGAACAAAGACCAATCACTTACCAAAAAGGAACACGAAGAAAGGTTATGTTCATTATATATTATAAGAAATGGAAATATAATAAATTGCAACTGTCTCTGTTAGTTTACAAAGCCCCCCCCCCACCCCACCACCACCACCCCCCCCCCCCCCCCCCCCCCCACACACACACACATAATAACGTTAGTATTTTTTGGATTATTTTTCAATACATTGTCACAACTATCTTTCTTACCATGGTGTAATCTATTCTGAATGGATACATGGTTGATACTGTAGACATCTCCAAGGTCTACCTGCCACCACGGTTTATTGTCGGAGGCGTCTGTGTGTGTACATGAGCTAGCGTCGTAGGCTGGATTAAGATTCCCGTCCACGGCCTGTCCTGCGACCCCTCCTGCTCGCAAAGATGACTGAGTTGTTGGCTTGTTTAATGCTATGTCAGCCAAATTGCATTCATCCCTGGATACTAAATTAAATAAAAGGAAACATATCATAAATTATGAAGAAAGAATGAATGAAGAAAGAAAAGATGACCAAAGGTATTGCACTAGGCTTGCTTGCTATGTGCTAACCAGATAAACTCCTATCGTTAATAGAGGCATTGTTCTTCTCATCTTCATGTTTAATGTTCTGTAAAAAACTACCGAAGTCGATGGTGACTTTAACTCATATACACCGCAGGAGAGCAGAAACAGCTGTGGATGTATTTACTTAAAAATGGACCGGTGTTTTAATTGACAACACTTCGTTCCTTCACCTATTCCGGGGAAATGGCTATTCTTCCAGAGATGATTCATTTATAGATATATCCGGAGAACCAAAAACGTTCTTTTCTATTGTCCGTTGTCTCTCTTAGATCCATTTTGAATATTGTCACATGGCAACTATCCACGTATAACAGCGTGGTGTTTATGTGATTTATCGATAAAAGTATGCATGTGTAAATATACCTTCAACAACCACCTCACAGAAGGTCAGAGCGTCGTCGGGGTTTTCAACCAATCTGGACATTCTAAGGTAGCGGCCGATTGTGTCATGTGGGCATGGTAGAGTAATAATGCGATCCCCGGGAGCTTGTGGCTCAACGAGGTTGTAGCACAGACTTGCACCAAGTAGATGACCACTCATGTCAGACGTGTTCGTTTGGGACAACTCTACGGTAACATTTCTCAATCCCCCGGCTAAAACAATAGGACGATCAAGAAACGTTATCACTCAAATGTCGCTTCAGTTAGTCCAGTTAAATACTACTTTGTCTAGACTATATAGTTAAATTGCTTATATATCTCAATTTTTTCCTCGTTCTCATGGAAATGTAAGCTTATTACTTATTTGTATAAAAAAAAAGAAAAAAAAACAAAAAAAAAAAACAAACAAAAACAAAACAAAACAAAAAAAAGCATACAAAGAGTTGGTCAATTGCATGGGATACATGGTGATCATTGTTCTCCGCCGTTTCTTCAAAAGCAATTGCCTCATAACGATGATCAATACAATCAATAAAAATACCTTTAGCATATGTTATTGCACTATTTCCTTGAGATTGTTCTAAATACTTACGCTCATCAATATTGATTTGAATGGAAATGTTTGTTATCGTGTAGACTGATCCGAGGTCAACCTGCCACCACTGAAAGCCAGTCCCTGAGGTAGACATGCAGGTTGGAGGATCTACAAATCCGTCTACAGCCAGAGAGGAATCGCCGATGGTCGATGATTGGGTAGTCGGCTTGTTCAATGCGACGTTAGAAATGACGCGACTGGAGAAGTAACCATATACTGAATCGCAACGGAAATACGAATTGAAAAAAATGTGTAGGTTTTCACCTTTAAATGTAAGGAAATGATATAGTATATGTTGAATAATAAGTATAGACTACAATGATCACACAGCTGTCTCGTCCTTTTAGAAAAAAAAATTCGGACGGTTATTAAGAAAATCATAGAAACCTGTTATCTGAAATATTTGAAAAAATTTCGGCGGATTTTGAATAACGCGTATATTCATTTTTTTTATTCTAAAAGCGCCCCATACATGAATTTGCTCTAAGAAAGATCAAGAAACATATCACATCTCAAAAAAGGGAAAGCCGAAATCAACATAGAATAGCGACAAAATAATAAAACCGTAAAAATTGATTAAAAGTGTTCACAATTGAAGCAATTAAATATATCGTAGTGAGATATTCTTAAGCGACCTTATAACCGATTACTATTTGTATAGGTCTGTACGGATTTAAAAATAAATCCGTTTTGCTCGTCTGACAGGTTTGGAGAACCACAAAGAACAACTTTGATTGTGACATTACAATATTGAGAAATGTTGTTGAATAAAATTTCACGTTGTCTTTTATATAATATACATTCTAAAAAATAATGCACAACATTTTCACATTCATTTCCACATTCCCATGATGGATCATTAATTATATTAACTCGAAACAAATCATATTTTAAACTGCTACAAGCATGTCGCAGCCTTGTATGTAAAACATTTAACTTTCTGTTTCCTACATGATAAAATAAAGGCAACGTGTCAAGGTTGTGTTTGATTTTAGATTTAAAACAATTGATGGATGGTTGCTCTCTGACATCGATTGGTAAATTATTCCATAACCTAACAGTAGACGGAAAAAAAGATTCATACGAAATGGATAATCTATAATTTTGGACAGTGTAGTTTTGATTATTTGTGACATTATACATATTACGCTGCCCTACTCTTAAAGGAAGTAGATTACTTAAATAAGAAGGAGCTAGAATATTATATAAGTTTATACATAAGTGAAAGTTTCTTTAATTTTCTTCTTTCTGATAATGGCTGAAGTTGGGATTCTCTATATAGAGATTGTTTACTAGAAAAAGAAGGCATGGCTGTGATAACTCTTCCTGCTTCTAGTTGGACTTGCTCGAGCTTGTTTACGTCTGTCAGAGAACAACCATCCCATAATTCACATGCATATTCTAACACTGGAAACACAAATACTTTGTATATCCGCAATAGTGTCTTTCTATTCAACAAATATCAAAATTTTCTTTATATTATAATATTATAATCTTATATTTTTTTCATACAAGCTTTTTGGATTTCTGATATATGTAGAGACCACTTTGCATCTGAACTAAAAGTTACATCTAAATGACTATGGTTTTCAACACAATTCAAAATTTCATTCCCAAAAGTAAAATTGCATAGGTGGAACGTTTTTAGAATTTGTAATGAATAATACATCAGTTTGTTGTGGGTTGAATTTAGTAAGCCAGTCTTTGGACCATTGGTTAGGTTTCTGTAAGTCACTATCTAAAGAACGTTGAATATCTACACAAGATGACGAAGAAAACATCAAGGAAGTATCATCGGCAATTAAACGCGAAACACTATTCAAATTATCAACGATATCATTTATGTATGTAACAGGTGATATATATTTATATTGTGTAAGAATTATATTTTGGATGTTGGTATTATGAAAGGTCTTGATGCAAGAAACCTAAAATGGTTGTGTGATACCATAGCTGTGTGAGGAAAAATAGTGGTGTTAGGACCCTTAATGTTGTATGTTACCTGTAGAGTATGTAAGAATGTGTGGAATGTGAGTACTTTTAGTCACATGACATCTACGGACATTTTTATTGGTCATAGCTAACAACTACATGATTTTTAACTAGACTAATTTGACTCAGCAACAAAGTATTGAAGGAATAGGTTGAGTTTGAAGAACTTAGAAGGAACTGGGTGAGTTTTTATCCATATATGTTCTATTATTATTATTATTATTATCATTATATGTATATTTTGTAATGTATTATCAGAATATTGGCATTATGTAAGGTTTAAATAATTATTTTATTGCTAAATCATAATGTGCTGATTAAATGCAAAGACAAAGGAAGTATATAAGTTTTCAGTATTTGGACATGTGTAAGTTATATTCTAAATTATAGCTGATTGATTAGAACTGCTGTATAATATAAATATATTATTCAATTTTCAGTACATTGTACATAAGTGATGATAGTTTGGATAATTAAGAACCCAAAGCAATTCTGTAAACCCCTGCAGTATCTGTAGGGTAAGTTTATTTAAGATGTTATTTTATAAGTGAACTATCTATTTGAATTCATGTATTATGTAATTTCATATCAACGGTATATCGATATGTAATTGTGAAAGTAATATATATTAATGATTGATATGTACATTGTAAAAATATTATATATTTACATGAAGAAATTGAGACAAAATGTACTATTATGCATTATTGATAACTTAAGTATATGTAAGAGTTATGTCCCTTGATCGAAATAGACTACTCGTTTGTGAGAGATTTGAATGAATGTGTAATGAGTTGTATGTTTTGTACTTACAGGGTTTTTTTATTCAATACAGAATAAACAGATTAAACGAACCCAACAGTGTTTGGATTTCTTGAACCGTTAGACACAGCACTGTAACATGTAAATTAAAAACAAAAGTGGCCCCAAGACACTTCCCTGTGGAACACCTGCATTTGTGGAGCCTTGATCAGAATATACATTATTTACTAAAACTTGTTGCTGCCGTCCCGATATATAATTTTTTAACCAACGTTATAGATTACCTCTAATACCATATGCTTCTAATTTAATCAATAAACCCTTGTGCCATACACGGTCGAATGCTTTTGATATATCACAAAAAATAAGACAGGTGTGTTTTTTTTCCTCAAGAGAACAACCTATATTATGGTACATTTCTATTAATTGGTGTACTGTAGAATGACGAGACATAAAACCAGATTGTTTTTCATAACATAAGGAGTTATCGAGAAAGTAATTATAAATATACTTGAACACTACTCTTTCAAGTAATAGGGCGATAATTGGACACCACATGTCTGTCCCCGTTTTTAAATAAGGGTAAAACAATTCCTTTCTTCCAAATAGCAGGAAAAACATTTTGGTTTAATGACATATCAAAAAGAACTGCCAATGGCTTACATACGGAATTTGCAGTGAATTTTAACATGTGGTGGCTTATACTATCGTGACCAGATGCTTCTCCTAATTTGAGAGGTTTTAAGATATCACAAATCTCATCAAATCGAACAACAAGAGAATCAAGATAAGAATTTGTTCTACAGTTAAATGTGGGTAATGGAATATCCCTATCATGTATAGTTGAAATGGAGCAAAAATAATTATTCAATATATTAGATTTTTCAGTATCATCAAGTTCAACATTTCCATTATCAGGATTTACTAATGGTGGAATAACCTCCTGTAAACCAGACTGTTTAACTAATTTACGAACAAGTTTCCAATACGATTTAGGATTACTAGTATCAAGTTTATCAATTACATCACCAACATTATCATAAAATAATTCCCTCGCGTGCTTTTTCATGTTATTAACCTTGTTTCCTTGCTTTTTATATTTGACTTGATTGGAGGTTGATTTTACACGTTTAAATTCTTTATGGAATCGATCTCGTAACCGCATAGCATTCCTGAGTTCAGAGTTCATCCAAAGTTTATCATGGGGTCTTATAGTAACTATTTTTGAGGGATACATTCTTCAGCAAAAGATAAAAACTGCTCGGTAAATTTAACACTAGCAATTTCAACGGAATCAAAATTTTGAAAAAATGAGATCCAATGAAAATGATTTATCAAAACGTTAAACTTATTAAAATCAGCATGTTTGTACGACCAAACTTCACGAGTATAAGTATGAGAAATGTTTACTGGTACAGACAAAAATATTACACAGGCGTCATGATCGCTAATGGTACGGTCAATTGCAATGACATGTGAATCATTACATTTAGAAATATCACTTATTAAAATTGGATCTAGTAAGCTATATCTTGTCATTCCATGCCTGGTTGGTTCATTAATAACATTTGTCAAATCTAGTTCTAACATTATTTGATATAAAACATGATTATGTGATAAGGTAAGTAAATCAATATTAATATCTCCAAGAATTATCATATTGGATGTAATTTCTAAAGCTTTCTCCACTGAATATTTTAAATTTTCCCAAAAGGGATGACATGAGCCTTCTGGTCTGTATACAGTACCTAATGATAAAATTTGATTCGGCATTTCAACTTGTATCCATATAATTTCTCCACCCATAAATTCAAAGTCAACTCTTCTAACACATTTCAAGGAATCGGAGTAGTAAACTAGTATCCCTCCACCCGAGAAATTTCTAACTTTCCTAAAAGGCTCCATAAAACCTGGTATAGTTAAATCAGCTAAAGATCCTTGATGATCTAAGAGTGTTTCGGAAAAACACAAAATATCAAATTAATTTGTGATATTTTCAATATAATAACAATAACTTATTCCTTATACTTCTACTATTTAAATGAAATATAGACAATTCATTTTCCGGGGGACCGGGGTTGGTTTCTATGTCCATGTCTAATACTAACAGTAATAATAAAATATGGCAAAAGCAAATGTTGTTAAATTGTGACTGTAAAGCAAATAGCATGAGATATACTACACTCGCTTTAATACTAGATATAAAAATGGCTTTACAAGAGGCATATTCTCCACATGCATGTTCAACATTAACATGCATTACAAAATGGATTTTTTAAGATTTGGTCCTCCATAAGCTATATTATAAAAACTTCCGATAGAAACCCTGTGCCAAATTGTAGATAAATCCCCTATTAACCATAATCAAAAACCATAAATCGCACATGGGCTTCATCGGAAAAATTCACAAAAAAATAGCAATAAACACCTGTCGAAAAGTACGAATCCTATATATAGACATGAGTTGTACACTTTTAATACTCATACTTACTACACAGTCAAGGTCATAGTAAGCTAAACAGTGGACAAGGGGACAAGGGAGATAATTGGATAGTAGAGAGAGAGAAAAGTAGAGAGAAACAAGTATAGATAATGGACAGAGAAAACTATACTGTAGTACCAAGACAAAGGATTTAATTCTAGCTCAAAAGAAAAAGAACTTATATACATGAAAAAACTAAAATAAGGAGTAGATACCATGATAGCACAGTATACAGGTATCGTGATAATGCAAGGAGATAATAATAATACAACAATAATGTAATTATTTACAATGGACATGGATATCCAATATTCGGTCTATAAATTTTGTGTAGTGAAACAGTCCCCCACTGGTGAGAGAAAAAAAACCTTGTAAATATGAGAGGACGTACTAGAACCTGCCAACATGACGTATATATACTAGTAACACAGTACACCGACTAAAGACATGCGTACAAGACTAGCAGGATAGCTAGACCGATCTAAGGACAAAATACCGTCACGGTTTAAACTATGTACACTTACTTGTGGTGGACAGTACTCGGATGTAAAGTCTAAAATCGCACAGACATGGAGACACGGATGGAGATAGACTGACACGTACTCAAACAGGCACGGACGCCCAACACAGACAGACAGTGAAATAAGGAGTGTATGTAGGCCGAAACGGACACACAAACAGACACACCCACAAACAGGGATACAGACAGACGGACACAGACACTTGCATATTTAGGGACAGACATATATACATAGAGACAAACACAGACAAGCATACTTATACAGATACCTACGAACACGCGTATACAGACATAGACGAATAATCGGGCACAACTAGTCATTTAGGTATTATTTTATTGTTGTAGGTTTTAAGAAGAAAGTAACATATTTCATTAAACTTTGTAGAACATAATCATTTTATTTTGGAATTATTTCCCACCAGACGTGTATATACATGTATATACAGTCAGTATCACCAGTAGGGGACCAATATTGTGACAATGGGGTAACATGATGAATGGATAAACTAAATGAAAAACCAAAGCAAGAATACACACTATACATGACGTTGCCAGTATTTTATTCTATATACCAAGTAATACTTGTGTGGTATGAAAAAAATGAGTCTTAAAACAGTTAAATTTAGCATAATCACATAATAGTAACTTTTAACTGTCATGGCTGAATAGATAATCATGTTATACACTGTAGGTATGGACATTTGTTATGAACAATGCGCATAGGAAATATAAACACATTTCTGATCTCATTAAAAAAATGTTTCCATTAGAAAAATACAGTTGTTATAATGTACTGGATTCAATTTTCAGTACGAGATGGCAACAATCAATATGATACATGTATGCTTAGATTCTTTAAAATAAGTACACGGATCAATGACTTTAACACTATGAAGCCGTAATACAACTCTATTCGAATACTCCAGTATGACTGGATTCTTGACGATCAATGTCTTGATGTGAGTTGATTCGAAGTTTGTCCGAGCTCGCGTTAACTTTGACGAAAATCCTGCCGTCAATTATCCAGGCTGAAGTAATGTCGCCGTTTCGTCGAAGATAGTTGTGACGCGTGATCATTTCCTGGCGCGTGCGCGTAAGGTCTTCTGTGATGAAGATTTTCGCGGGGTAAGAACTGCTAGGAGATATATTTTCATAAAACTGAGAGGGATTTAATCAATGTTTTGTTCTTAATACGGTAAATACCTTACATTTCGGGAACACATTATTCCGCGAACATATCTCTACAGACATATTCGCGAATATATGATTTCGCAAACAAAGGTCTTAAATTAACTTTATTCACGAAAATTCGAAAATTATTAGTGACATGTTTCCTCCAGATAGCCGATATTTTCATGTTGGCCGCCATTTTTGTTTTCAGCATCATGTGACCTCATCTGGAAAGCACGCGATTTAGTCATGTGCATCATGCTTAATAACAGGCTAATTCACACTAATAGTAACATGGCAAAAGAGGCCTGCACATTTGAACGGTCCACGCGGTTTAATGTTTAAAAAGTAAAGTGAGTTGTTACCAAGTAAATGAAACAGCTTTCGATTGATTCACAGTAGAAATGGATAGAATACGGAGTCGCTATTTTCGTACGAATCATCGCAGAGGACTTCGCAATAATTCGCAATTTACTTCCCTATCCTATTAACGCTAATTAAAATTTCATGCGAAATATGAGTGATTTGAAGTAGATAGATGGTTAAGCAGTTTGAGAATCTAGTAAAGCATCTAAGTACATGGAATAAAGTTGCTACATGGACAATGGTGTAATTTTCTAAAATAACAAAAAGTGAGGCGTTTATTTTTTCTGTGTCTGATGGTGTAACGGATTAAATGTAAAATGTTAATTTTATTTATTTTACAGGAATTGCGAAACAACTTATATGAACTTATATTCATCTTGATTGTTTGCCCGGATGGAAGCGCGCGAGGGGTCTTACTGTGGAAAGAAACCGGAGTACCCGTGGACAACCCAGGTGATCAGGCAAGGGTATTACCACTGTTCCACCTAACCACTCAACGGGTCCTTAATACCACTATATACCACCTATTTGTCAGGAGAAATGTTTAATCATTCCAGTATGTGTTTGACGCCCGCCTCCATACTGACTAAAACGCGTGGGTGATATGGGTTGATAAAATGTTTTCGCATTTCTTATAATTGTTATTGCATTTAAAAAAAAATCAGCTAAAATGGCTAGGCAGAAAACAAAATGTATCCACTGAAGCAGTGTTATCATAATTGTGACTTACATAAATACTATGTTAAAAAATATGTTCTGTGTAAGTAAGTGTTTTACATGTGTTTCCTCTCGTTTATTTATGATTTATGTGCAGAAGCAAGCTACTTGAAATATGAAAAGATAACTTATGAAAATCAATTCTTTAATGGTAGCGGTTGCAACATAAACCTTGCTACTTCTTAATCAATGACCAACCAGAGCTCCAATTACAATTGTGGTACACGAAATGAGAACGCTTCGATTACCAGAAAAATAGCAACGATTATAAGTAATCGATTTGGATCTGAAAGAAAAACTGCATTATGTAATTTGGTTAAGTAAAAGTTGTTTATCATGAGCATTTCAGAGACACATTCATGTATTTTCATGAGATGTTATGGTCATTTAATACAAGTATTTGGTTGTTTTTGTTATGACGTTGACTACAGGTCTGTATGACAGTACGGCCGCCATGTTAAAACTGTCAAAATCTACAACAACAATATTATCCTTTCAGTAGCATGCGTACGCACCTTGACGATGGAAGTGGTAAACTAAAAGGAAAATCATCTTTGAGTAGGTCATAACCGAAGACGGAAAAACAATACTAAGCAAAATTACACAACTTCGAAAGTGGCACCATCCAACTTAAACAACGTGGACGAATGGCCTATGGAAACTTCTGATAGTAGCATAAATCAACAAAATACTTGAAATATGATAACAAATATTATCAGAAATGAAAAGATACTATTATACTACCTGTGCAATAGCAGCACACCACTAAGTAAACAGTCCACCATTTCATCCTCGCCATGTCGGATAGATATTTCACCACCATCATTTGAGGTCGCTGAGAACAAGCTGTTCTGTAAACTCGACTGCAAGACTGATACCAAACGAAGCGTGTAACAGGATCATTAATAATTCTCTTAGCCTGTCAGAACTTCTAATACACAAGCTATTTGATTGCAATTTGTAGGCAGTGGATGCCTATAGATCTTCTCTGGAACCAACAGAGTATGTCGATATGTTAGCCATAACCGTAATTCTAACTGAAAATCGTTAAAACTGAGCCAATGTATCAAAAATGTAAATTTCATGGTTATCACTGGAAACCTATAGGAATATTCAGACCGGATCAATCATCTCGCGAACACCCTACACGCAAATAGAAGTCTTATCACATCTTATTTTGACCGCTTTCCTGTTCAAAATATGTCAATATATAAACTTTATGTCTGCATATATGGTGAAAAGGGAATTTCGTAATTCGATATACTTCTTCTTTGTAATATAGTTGACTCCTCCGGGTTACACATTTTCATTATTCTTACGTGATAATAACAGAAAGATGAAATCTAGCATCTAAGTTAAAACCACAATTAAATGATATTTACAAAACCAATTAACGTGAAGAGATAATTCACAATTAAAATCAAGTGGTGTACAATGTGGTGAATTTAATCAACACTGTTAATTACTTATCTTATAACAGCTGTCCTTGAGTAATTCTTACATATCTGTTTCTCTAGAATTAAAAATGTTCATAAACCATACAGTTCACAGTTCACAGTTCCAGGCAAGTAATAATCCATGAAAATTCACAAAGCTGATATAGGTCTCCTTGACAATGGTAAACAAGTTCTGAATATTGCCAAATATTTAAAGTACATTTTCCGACCATCCCATTTCTAGAATTATCGCACACACTTATTGAAAACAACTTCTTGTCTATGAATACCTGTCAATAAAATATTATGACACATCTCTCTTAAAGAAAATTTCCGAAAGTACTATTTGCATATAAGGTTGAAAGTGTTTTACATATCTGTAAGAGTTGTCTCCTTTTAATCACGGAGATAATGTAACATTATTTTATTCGAAATTGTCCTTTCTACATTTTTGTTATTGTTTGTTTTTTGTTTTTAGATCTAACTTCAACTTCATGTATAGCAAAGTAACATATGCAATTACCATCTATTTATAATGATATCAATATACAAAACACTTCCCTTAAAGAGGTTTCCGTTCTAATATGTCAGAGTCTTGTATGACACGTTTACTGTTTTTTAGTGTTGGACATATTCTATCATTTGATACACCTACTGAAACCTACTGCTTTTTCCGATAGCCCCTACACGTTGGACAGTGGATGATGTCTTTGTGATGACGACGCTTGTTATTTCAGTTTTATTTTGTAGACACTATAACAATCGACTCTATGTTGTAATTCAATGACAGTAATATTGACGTTCTCTAGAACTTCTCGCCAAATTGTAACTTGAGAGTGATTTGCATTTTGTGTTATCATTCATCAAATGTTCGTATTGATACTCTTTCATGTCCATAGTCCTATAACACAAAATGGAACTAAATGGGTTTACATACATTTTGATGAATTAAACAGACAATCAGTAACACATAACTTTAAATACTAAACGCCGCTAGTCTATGTATGCCTTATTAGCATTATAGTAAACCAACAGTATCGGCCTATAGCTGTTATTGTCATGTAGGTGTATACAGGAAAACATCATTTCTAATCTTAATCAGAAACAATTGTTTATAAAGATAAATGTTGTTTACATGTATAATCCTTGTATTTATTGCGGTGTATTGCTGTGCTGACGGGACATCATTTGTAATAAAGCTATGTCCATCCAGGTAATAAGTATTACAGATACAAATGTATATGTATCAGTTGACTGTATCACATGATATATGCAATGGTTTCCATTTTTGATAAATATTCTGTTAGTCTATGTTTATCTTTCTTAAAATAAGTATTTCTTCGTAAATAACTATAAAAGAAGTGCATCTAAGCATTTGCAAATCAGCATATAGTATGAATCAATAATTTGACGAAATAGTTTGAAATTCAGTAATATTTATTGCAACGTTTATTTGTTTTACTTGAACGATATCGTGTAATCGAAATATCTTGAATGTATATAACAAATCCAGTCCTCATATATACACCTTTTATTTATTAATTAAACAGTCAATTAAGAACTACTGTTTCTTATTATCGCTGTATTAAAAGCAAGATACTACAATGTAGTGATATGTATGGTATATTCCAGATGATTCACTTATATCTTTTTGAAGTTTGAATAAACTATAAAAACGTATTTCTAGAAATGTATGCGTGATGCTGAGATAGGTTGTATTTAATATAAATATAGATTCCAGATAAGATTATTTTTTACAACTGAATTTAGATTCAATACACTTAAATACGAGATTTTTTTCTGAGAAATATTCATTGTTATACACATATTCTTGGATTTACTTCCCTTGCTCCTAGACACAATTTATCCGTCATTATGATTTAGAAAATATATACTGGGGCATTTGGTTTGTTTTTGTTTTACGTCCTATTAACAGCAAGGATCGGTTAAGGACGTGCCAGGTTTTTGAGTTGGAGGAAAGCCGGAGTACCCGGAGAAAAACCACCGACCTACGGTCAGTAGCTGGCAACTGCCCCACGTAGGTTTCGAACTCGCAACCCAGTGGTGGAGGGCTAGTGTTAAAGTGTCGGTACACCTTAACCACTCGGCCACCCCGGCCCCTATATACTGAGGCAACGCCTTATAATCACACAAATGATTAAAGAAGACAACTGCATGCTTCTTGTCCTGACCAGGCTTACAACAACTCACAATCAACGGCACCATGTCTTACTGCCACAGTATTGCTGCATGCCGAGTTGACCCAATCCCTTTTCCGAAAATTATCAAGAAAAAAAATGATAAAATGAATATGCAACTTGTAACTAAGTAGAATATGCCAGACATTATAAGCGGGGGTTGAATATTCTTCTTCTGTCGTTGAATGGGGGTGTATACCTAGGTACCTCTTTCCATATGCCTGCTTTTAATGAGAATAATTATAACTGTACCTAGGTTTGTGGGGAATTCGTAAATATATCGCTATATAAAGTCTTCTTCTTGGGGATATTCATCACTGTTCTTAGGTTTGTGGGCAAGTCTTAAGGACCTCTCTATGAAGCATGCCTTTTTGGGAATATTTATCACAATTCTGAAAGATTGTTGGGAATATTTTCCATAATTTTTGGACCCTCCTTATACGGTAATGTGAGAAAATTAGCCGGTTGTTCTTAAAGTAACACATTTTAAAATTTTGGCGGTAAAACCGATTATTCCCCACAATTTTGGACAAAAGCAAAACCATGTTTGCCATAATCATAATATTGTGAGTGATCTCTCTCTCTCTCTCTCTCTCTCTCTCTCTCTCTCTCTCTCTCTCTCTCTCTCTCTCAATCATGCTAAAAGTGTTATAACAAAGCCATAAAAATGAAACTAAGCGGCATGCTTTTTATGATAGGAAATTGAGTCGTTATTGAAGATTTTGCAGATTTTGAAGAAAAACCACCGACCTATCTAACGTAGGTGTCGAACTCGAAACCCAGCGGTTGAGGGTTAATGATAAAATGTCTGGACACCTTAACCACTCAGCCACTTCGGCCCAATATAAAATAAACTAAAATTTATGAAATAGATGTATTGACTCAGGGTGATGCCCAAGCATTAAAATGACTGCGGGGTTGCATTTTACGACGGCTTCTTCTAGCAATGTTAATATATATTGTTCCATTGACTTTGCATTTTCCCCAGCCCACTACATCTACACCTCGTGTGCAAAATAAATGAATTTGTATTTTCTGTTATACGTTTTAAGACGTCAGTGTCAGCTAATAGCATGGCAGAAATCAATGTAGTTCTGTGATCACATGTTTTGAATAGCTCACGTAATACTACCTAGTGGATGAGTTAAGTCATTAAAAACTGGGGGGAAATGTTGTAGTTTTAAATATTTACAATGTTTACGGTAAGTGCTCCTAGTTTTATGATTAAAGGTGTCACAGTCTACAACAGTAGAACGGATTTCTATTGTTTCTCTATCGATTACGTTGTTGACGTATAGTGAAAGATGATTGATGTGTCATCAAAATAAAACATTATTATCAATTGTTACCATCAGTACAACAGTAAATCAGTAATTCCCACGGGAAAGTGAAGTGTTTATGTCTTAATAATGACATTCCAATTTTCTTCTAGGAACAAATGATAAGTGTAATCCTTGTCAATAGTGGTACCCGTGTTACTATGTCACAGTGTAATCTGTCTTACTGCCTTTCAATTAAATCTCTCTTTTTGTGTTAACGTTACACGCTTATTCATTTGCTTAGGCTTAATCATTGTGTTCCAGTTTAATCCGTGTTTCTCTGATGTGTCATTTTTGAATGACGCCAAGTTAGTAAGTCGGGAACCACACAGACCAATACCATCCCCCATTGATCCATCTCCTCTGAAAGTTGCATCTGCTTCCGTTTCCGGACATCCGTTTTTTCAACTCCTTCACGACTTCCACCATTGATTGGCCATCACGTTGTCTGATCGTTGGCATCTTTTGACATGTAGTGTCGAGGCAAGAAATCGGTTTACCTGTAATTGCAGGGAAAGGTTTTATGACGCATTGTAGTTAATGATGGTATTACTATTGCTGTTGGTGTTAGTGGCACGGGGATAAAAAAAACGATTTACAAAATATATAAATATAGAATAGTGTTCAGTAACGTAAGCAATCGTCGGTTTTTTGTTTAATCTTTTTTCGGAACACACCAGATTTCATGAATAATACATGGCTATAATTCATTATTATTCATGATTAATGCATTTTTCCAAATCGAAAGCCAACAAGAAAAAAAAACATGGCATAGATGCAAGCACAATGTCCATGCCTTCAACAAAAGTGGAAGCCGTTACATTTCTTTGTGTCACTTTAAACCAATCAGAATATCAAATACTGTTCGTGTAAAGGAAGCATTAAACAATGATGAATCATTTCTTATATTTAAATAGTTACCTTCTACGATGACTTCGCATAAGGTTAAAAGACTGGATGACTTTGTGATCCTCAGGTAGCGGCCGACAGTGTCAGTTGGGCAAGCCAGAGTCCTTAGTTCGGCAGAAGGTACATGATCTTCAGTGTAATTGTAGCACAGTTTGCTGTTTCTACGATGACCATCTGGCCCATCGGCCTCGCTTTCTGATATTTCTACAATGAAATCTTTGAGCCGGTAACCTATTGAAACAAATGACAAAAGAAATGTGACAAACATCTCACTGATTTAATTTTTATTGGAATATTCAGAATATTGTTAATTTCTTTGTATTGTTTCTAGTGGTATGACAACATTTATGCTCTCCAATCATTGCATTACAATACTCAAATGGCTGGTCCTTAAAATCAAAAGAAATGCATATTTATATAACAATCTCCTTAGATGATTTGCATATGAAAACTGTAATAAGTATTGTTTAAATATGTGCAAACCTGTGTCGATTTGGTTAGATTTTATGATGGTGGTATCTGTATAGGTTGCCTATTTGTTTGACCTTAGAAAGTAAAAGCAATATATATTCCATTTTTTTTAGATTTCCTGTAAAAAGTGCAAAATTTAGCTGTGGTACATTTGAGCCTGTTTAACTGACCAGTAATGTATACCCGGAGGGACTCCGTTCTCATACAAGAAACGTGCGTTTGATAAATGCAAACAGCTTGAATATGCAGAACATTCCAGGATTCCAGGTTTTTTTTAGAGAAATATTTCAGGTATATGTATGTACCCGTTCGGAACTATATGTACATTTCAGTAGAATTGCTGATGATGCCACAATGCTTGAGCAGATTTTTCTCCCAAAGGTCGTTTCATGTTTTATCATTGTTTTTTTTTGTATACTACGTCAATTGCGTAAGATGACATAATTGTTGGATCTTATAAGAAATAAGACCGATCATTTATCAAAGACAAAGAGGAAGAAAGGCTCAGTCTAGTTATTTCAATCTTTCTCGGTTTAGTTTCAAACACACACACTCCTTACAACCGCACACATATGTATATACCTGTGTGTAGCACCGTGCAGTTACTTTATACAATATGTTGTAACAATTTTCATTTTTACCTCTGAATAATCTATTCTGAACGGAGACATGATCGATACTGTAGACACCTCCAAGGTCTACCTGCCACCACGGGTTATTGTCCGTGTCGTGTGTATGTGTACATCCACTGTAGTGTGGATTAAGATTGCCGTCCACAGCCCTTCCTGCGACGCCTTCAGACCTCACCGACGACTGGGTTGCTGGCTTATTTAATGCTATATCAGCCAAATTACATTTGTTCCTGGATACTAAATTAGATAAAAGAAAATCTGTTATCAATGAAAAAGACTAGACGAAAAACAAAGCACTCCGTTTAGATGAACAGAGAAATTCCCAAAAGGCTTGCCAAATGTTATTGTTCATGCATCTATAATGGACGCATTGCTTTTATAAGCTGAGTGTAAACAACTTCCAAAGGTGATGATGACTATAAATCATATAAAGCAAGCCAAAACAAAAACACCTGGGGTATTTATTACATCAAAATTAAAGTGGTACTTTTGAACATATTTACAATACTTTGCACTTGCACATAAGAGATGTAAACATAACTCCGTCTACATGGAAATTTGATATTTTAGCAGTTTTTCACTTAAAAGATGCATACATATACCTTCAACAACCACCTCACAGAAGGTCAAAGCGTCTTTCTGGGTTTCAATTATCTTTGAAATTCTCAGGTAACGACCGATTGTGTCATGTTGGCATGGTACGATGATACTATTATCAACGGGAGCTGGTGTTCTGACGACGTTGTAGCATAGACTGGCATCAAGAAGATGACCTCTTACATCAGACGTGTTAGTTTTGGAAAATTCTAAAGTAGTGTTTCTCAATCCTCCGACTAAAATAGTAAGGGAATCAAGCTACAATATAATACTTGGTTTATTTGGTGTAACGCCCTATTTACAGCCAGGGTCATTTAAGGACGTGCCTGATTTTGGATGTGGAGGAAAGCCAAAATACCACCGATCTACAGTCAGTACCAAGCAACTGTCTCATGTGGGTTTTGAACTCGCAACCCAGAGGCGGAGGCCTAGTGATAAAGTGTCGGGACACCTTAAGCACTCGGCCATAAATACAACACTAATGGGTTTTCCGATAGTCCAGTTTAATACTACTTATGTGTCAGTTTGAGAGCCTAAACAATCCGGCAGAACCAAAACCTACATGTTCTGGAATATGGAAAATTGGAATAATTTGAATCTGGTTTTATTTAATTTAATTTAATTTCTCATCTAGCTGGTAAAATCTAAAATCTTGCACAATATATCATAAAATCGTTGGGAATAAAAATACCCAATACAATTGACACTATGTATTCCGACCCATTGATTGTATGCTGTTGCTTTTCAGGCGTAACTGCATAAAACATATTCGTTTTGCGATACTTCAATAAATGCTTGTTCCTAAACCGGTACTGATATTGTTTGCTTTTGTAAACTCCCGTTTTAAATAGGTTTTTTGTGTATACTGAGGTACTGCTCATAGTGAGATCAGGTAAATTTACCATTTTAATAAATTATTTTTTCTAATTCACGCAGCCGAGACGTAAAAATACACGGTGTTGCTGACTCATGTACTGGTTGTTTTAATGAATGTAGGTGAAAAATAATTACTTTTATGTATCTAAAAGAAACTTGCGTTGGCCAATGATATTAGTTACATGCTATGTTGATTGTGCACCGGTATGACCGGTAAAACAATCGCCGCATGAAGACGATCAATACAATCAATAAAGAATACCTATACCAGATGTTGTCAAATTATATCCAGGAGATTGTTAAAATACTTACGTTCATCAATATTGATTTGAATGGAAACATTTAATATCGTGTAGACTGCTCCAAGATCAACCTGCCACCACTGATACCCTGTCCCTGAGGTTGACATACATGTTGGAGGGTCGACAAATCCGTCCACAGCCAGCGAGGAAGCGGTCAAGGTCGATGATTGGGTAGTTGGCTTGTTCAATGCGACGTTAGAAATGACGCGACTGGAGAAATAGCCATGAACTGAATCGTAACGAAAAGTGAAAAATCAAACAATACGACAAAAATTTATCTTAAAATTTAAATAAGGCACAGTGTAGGGGCCAGATAGCATAACAAAAGACTTCTGTATGTGGATTAATAGATACAGTATATTTCTAATAATATATACATTGTACAGAGAGTATACAGTTGAATCTAGAGGGTGATTAAGGGAAATGGGCCTTAACTAATGTTGTATTATAGAGATGTGTTACCTCAAATATTTGAATACCTTAATAGGATTAGGATTACAATTGAATCTAGTTAAGTTGTAAAAAAACTATATCAAGTATTGCACTAAGAATAAGAGGAAGAACGTTCGGTTTTAAAAAACCCGATACATATATTTACTGCTGTTTTCATATCTTGAGAAATCCCGGCCCATACAATAATATTTCTTCTCCTAAATATGTATCTTCCAGTTACGAGAGCTACAACCTATTGCTCTAGTCATGTTGTTGTCCATCTGACCTCTAAAACGTAAAGCGTGACTCACACATCAGAGAACAAAACGTGCCTTCAATGGGCCAAACGAAACCGATCAGGTGCATGTGCAAGCAGCCACTGGGCTTGATAGATTTCATGTTCGGGTCGTCTCTACGTAAGTGACTGACTAACATCGGGACATCGTGACCTTAAATGAAACTCTCACAATCTAGTCATTTTAGTCATCTTAAATCGGTGATGGAGATGCGACACGCGTTTGCACCTATTTTGACGTCCCGACGTAAAGCGCGGCCGTCCGTTTCATTGACGATTTACCTTTGACTCTGAGGCGCCAACTTAAACGTTAAAGTGTTGCCTAATGTAAAACATATCGCTGGGCTTCATAATGTTAAGATTCCCCTTCATTATCAGAGCAATGACCATTCCCTTATCGACATCACCAAATCGCAGCAGCAGACAAAAAAAAGCAACGTTAGAAACGATTATGTAAGGTTTAATGTTTATCAATTCTATCTCCTGAGCATTGCTTAGTCAGGGCTCCAATGCCATGTTTTGTACAAGAAAGCAAATTGTTCAAGTAACTATAAATGTTTCAACGATTATAATCAATCGATTAGGATCTGCAATAAACTGCAATATATCATTTTGCTAGGAATAACTATTTTAACGATACTTTGTTTGACATCCATTGTAACAACTTCGTGTATTTTCATGATATATTGTGCCTTTTAGAATTAATTTGGTTGATTTGTTGTAATGTTGATCATTGGTCTGAACGGCATCACACCTCTCATCTTGTAAATTACGAACAAATTAGTAAATTAAACAGACATTACTCTGTTAGTAGGTCATAGCCGAAGACGGAGAAAAACTGCTCAGAACGAGGACAAAACATCGAAAGGGGTACCGTCCCATACAAACATGGCAGAAAGACGGCCTTGGACCACTACTGCCAGTACCAAAGGACAGCATCCAAAATAATAATCAAAATATTTTACCTGTGTAATAGCAACACACGGCTAAGTAAACAGTGCACCATAACATCCTCGCCTTGTCGGATAGACCTTTAACCACCATCATTAGAAGTCGCTAATGACAAACTGTTCTATACACTCTACTGCAAGACTGATACCAAACGAAGCGTGTAACATGATCATAAATAATTATCTTGGTCTTGTCAGAACGTTTAATAAACACAGTTAGTTGAGGGAAATCAATAGACAGTGGATGCGTAAAGATCGTCTCAGAGACCAACAGAGCATATCGACATGTAAACCATAACCGTGATTTAAACTCTAAATCGATAAAATTGGGGCAATGTATCAAGAAATATGGTGATCATTGAAAACGTATATAGATACTCAGTTACGATTTTCTAGAAGTGTTACTCATCATGCCAATCAAGTCAAATTACTGACCTAAGACATCTCAAAATTAAATTTACTACTGATGGTAAATGATAGCTTCATCAGGAGTTACTGGGATAGGACATTTAGAGACATCACTGGTTGTTAACCGCACAGGTGTCTGTCCCAGACATGGGGGTGCTTGGAAAGACAGTGTTGTTGTAAATTTGTCATGGATACTTGGATGGACTTTTTGTATATCATGATGAAGTAAAAGATGAATGTCTACCAACGTTACAGTCAGGAGAAGGCTTATTAATCTAAAGAGCTTAATGGACGACAGTGTGGGAAACCGTGTTGTAGAGGACAGTGACAGTGAAAAACACCCGCGAGCCCTACTAGAAAGCCCTAGAATGATAAGGGGACACAGATGAGTAACGATTGCAAAGATACGGCGAACGAAATATAAACAGCAATCAGAAGGCTGTGATGTTCTGCGTATCTCTGATGTAAAACTTAGCATTGGTAAACGACTAGTATACCGGGGTAGGGTTATCTTTGCAACAATAGCATGAGAGAAGGTAAACCAGCTATGCTATCATTTTCTCTCTGCCTGGCCAGCTGACTGGCTGTGTCTCAGCATTTGTTTTTGGTTGTTTTTATGACTCTTGTGTCATTTAAGCCTGCGTATTATATAGTGTTATGTCTGATGAATTTTACATACTGCAGATGTTTGAGTTTCATAAATGCTTATTTGGATATTCAAATTTCAAATGTGAATTTGCCTTACATATCTGAGTATTTCTCATCAATATGGTCGTATCATCAGTGAAAGGCTTCGAAACCTGCACTTGGATATCACAGAATCCTATCCGAACTGGATTCCCTATGAAACTATACACTTGGTTAATTGATTTGTCAGTTGTTAATGCTATTGATATATTAAGGTTTTATCCCGTTTCAGCAGAGCAGTGCAACGCTATTTCACTTTTGAACGAAATATAAAATGTTGTGGACAGTATTTAGTGATTTTAAAGGCGAATAAATTGTAATTGTTCAGGTAACTCTCATACTGCATCGTAGGTATGATGTCTAATTTAAAGATTAAAGGAGGAGAGGGTATATTTAAATTGTTAATATTTGATGCATTTTGTTAGTTTTGGTTGTTTTGTTATTTTAAATTCAATGGAGGAAAATGGAATAATCACGTTGATAACATGGTTGTCATATCGACTCTTTTACTTTGCACCTCACAGGTTTATTCGCGTTATTAATCAATTTATTTGTCTGTTTTGAAAAGACGCCAACAGTTTAGAACAACGAAACCAACTGTTTATCGCCAGTAACGGCACCGATCGGATTACTTATTCCGGTACATACCTTCAAATCCGCCTAAATTATGTATTATGTTTGTGTATAAATGCATACTTGCCTCCAAAACATAACCAAAAAATGAAATAGATGTGATTGAAAATAAAATATAATGTATCATTGAAAAACATAAATATATAATACATTTTCAGACGACAAATAATGTGGGATTCCATATTTGTCATGTTGATGTTTATGTACTTCGGAGTATCTATATAACATACCATTACACGGTATGGGGTGTTTTGGTCTTGGTAGTAGTGTGATATGTTGTTGATAGGTTTGAAATATAGTATATTCTGGCCTGGTCCGAAACATATATGTTCTATATTAAGGTGATATATAGTAAAGCTGGGGTCGATCCCAAATTGGGGTTTGAAAGGTGGTCATCGTTCACGCAATAATATATTTGAAAAGTACCAAATTCTTTAAAGCTTGACCAGGGAAACTATTTCTTATAATTAACACGACATAAAGGCTATATTTGAGCAAGTGACAGGAATCATTTCATAAACAAGATTACTTTGTAACATTGGCATGGGTAAAAAGTGTACTCCTGTCACTGTCCCGGGCAAAATTGCAGTTCCCAGATAATAAGTGTACGCCTCTTCCGGGCAAAGCTAAGAATGTGTGATCTCTTTTCATTTCAAGAATTGGTTAATCAAAGCTCATGTTGATTCAGTTTTGATGTAAATCTTTATTGTAATTAAGCTATTATTGAGATAAAACAGCATTAAGTTTATTATGCATTTCTTAAAAAAAACGATATAGGGCAGGTCATAGCGTACACAAGGTACTTTTACCAATGCAGCTTTCTCTGTTTGCTGTTTGTCTCTGTTTGCTGTTTGATGACATTCACGAAATGTATCTTTCCCCAAAAAGACAACAGGTCTCTTTCTGACACGGACTCTATTAACACTAATCGTTCAAGCACGTTTTCGTTCGGTCATTTTTTGTTGTTGTTGTTGTTGTTTTTTGTTTTTGATTTTTTTGTGGTCACATTTCATTGAATGATTGGAGAGCCTTATATATTGGAGTAATGAATTTCCGTCTATATCTATGTATGTTACACCTATTTCTGGAATCAAGCATTACGTTAAATGAAATTTGGGATACAGACAAACTTAAAATAGCAATTTGTGCAATTTAAAAAGTAAGGTATTATTTGTTTGGGCGATGGCTACTCTTAACTTAAAAAATTGAAAAGTCAAATACTGTTTCTTTGCCAAAAATGTTTATCAATTCAAAACTTTAGAGACCAGTACATAACCTCTATTGCTTCCCAATTAGCCAAGTTATCTGTTTGTTTAAACGCATAGCTGAATACTATCTTCGCTTCTTTCGTATCAAATACATACACTTTTTATCTTTACGAAAGGCAGCATTTGTTTGACGGTTACAGTTTTAAGGGAGATACCATATTAATCATCACAGTTTTTGATTCACAAAAGTGCAGAGGAACAATACCGATTCTATAAACATTTGGATATTACATTTCAAACGCCTTTGGGGACAAAATATGGATGTGTTTCCGTCACCATGAAACGGAACTGAGCCGAACACGATGCATTCTGCGCACTGATACCCTGCCTTGTGATCTACTAATATACCCTTACTATTGTCGTGAGTTCAATACAATCTATGATCACACAACGGTATAAATCTAAGTATATGACTCTTTGAACAGCTTCGCTAACCATGCTACATCGTTGGTTTTAGTTTAATATTGTATGTCCCAATGACCATGTTTGCCTTTTGGCTAAAGCGTCTACTATATTGTCAAACAGACTGAAACATTTGAAGTGTTTACTGCCTGATACAAATGTTCGTTTGTTATCTGACCAACGAAATGTCACTAAACCGGAACCGCGCTATTTAGTCTACAAAAGATTCCGTACAACGCAACATATCTAGCTTAATTTATTTGACATCTACTTGCAATACTTTTGTAATATGCTACGACACAGGATCAGTTGTAAATCAGGGTAAAATTATCTAAGAAGTACATATAAATGTATTCAAAATATCACATTCATCGACACCAGTACAATATAATGATGCAGCTCAGGAAAAGCAGCATAGAAACGTTTTCGTCGACCAGACAGTTGCAACACGACATTGTGATTGTTCCATTCCGCATGAAAGCTGTTTTGTGGCATCTTTCCATTCTTTTGGATTGCTGACTTTGCTCTCTTCTACTAGACAGGTGTTTTGCGACATTACTCTCTTCTCCTACACAGTTGTTTTGTGCATTGCTCTGTTCTCCTAGACAGGTGTTTTGTGTTCTTGCTCCATTCTCATAGACAAGTGTTTTTTGACATGGCTCCATATTCCTTGGCAGCTGTTTTGTGACAGATGGTTTGTGACATTGCTCCATTCTCATAGAAAAGTGTTTTGTGACATTTGTTCTATTTTCGTGATCCTTGTGATAACAGTCCTTTATACTGCTATCACGACAGATATGATATCCCTAATGTCTACGTATTTTATCATCATTATAACGTATACCTTGATTACAAATTCAACACAATCTGGAAATAATACCGTTGTATCATTCTCAAAGGAATATGAACAAATGCAGGATACAATCTCAGTGGATGACAAAATTGTCCTTAATTTTGACGCCGGCATCAAAGTGAAAGGCAAGGAAACCAGTGTGAAAAGACAAGTTCTTGAGGACAGTCCTAAATGTAAGTATCTTCCTTTCCACTATTGCTGATTTATAATGATTACTGCACCTCAACCACCCAGGTAAACATCTGGGTGACATCTCTCTGACTAGAGTTTTCCCAGACAAATCAAACCACAGCTTTTAGCCAACTTTTCTGAAACTTGGTGGATGTGTTTATAATCAACGGCAGAACTGTATCTGAGTTATTTTCCGTCTATTTTTTACTGCAGAGCTGTCCCGTTTAGTAGTGAAATTATACTGACTATTTTCTAACTCCTGTCACAGTCTGCCTTTTGTTGAGTAACATAGCTGACGTAGTCAGTGTCTTAATGTTTTGGGAATCAGAATTTGGGAACGGGGAATCTATAATTACTTAAAGTATCATCAATTCATAAACAGGTTGAACGTGGTATGTAAATACACAAAAGGCAATTTTTCTCACATATAATCATTCTTCAGTATATAGTTTTCTTGAATATGTATGTACGATTTGAAAATACAAAATTTCCATATTGTTTGAAATGATCTAACACAAAGGCTCCCAAATACATGTTTGTCAGTATACGGCTCCCTTTTATTAACGTAGCACAGCGCATTGGGACATCACAAACGTGTATATTTAATCACACATGTATGATTTTAAGTAGGTAGTTGAATGTCATGCATTCCTAACCCGTGACATAAATTCCACTTTGTTCATGGAAATACGGAGATGAATCAAGGCAACAGTCTTAGTTTTGTCGTCTTGGCAAGTTAATTATCAGGACAAAGATACTTCAATACCATAACATTGTTACCTAATATCATTATTAAAAACCCCATTATATGTTCCCGTAGCTTATCCTTAATGAATGTTTTATTGCTATTGTTTGATGATCAATTTGACTTGGACCTCAGTTTACATGACATTCCTAGAATTTACAGTAAAAAATACGCAACTCCAATGCCATGGTATCATAGTATGATTCTATTATTATAGCAATCGTGAATTAAACTATTTTGGAAACTAATTATCAGCTGAAATGGTGAAGATATCATATCATAATGTTTCATTTGATATTGTGACTGTTGTTTCATTACCATCTTACCAGCTGACAGTAACTGGGGCATTTTGACCCGGTGATAGCATGTCCCCTAAAAGAGCGAGAAACTGCTAGAGAAGACCGATATTAGACAGTTATACTTTTTGAGTTAGTGTGATGGCTTTTTCTACGAACGTGTTACGATAGTTATACATTTACACTCTAACGAAAATTATTTCTTGGATGTTACTTTCAGGTCTAAGAACAGAGAATACACATTTTTGTCATTATGCCGTTTGAGGAAGACAACAAATTAACATTAATCTGTGATGTCTTAATATTTTAAAATAACTATTAATGTAATCAACGATACTGAACCCGAGAATAAAAACACTTGATGGAAAAATGATATCGTTATATTATACATTTTGAATTTTTACAAATCTAAAAAAAATGATACCCAACATTTTCAAAATCCGCTATCAGACGTGTATACCGTTTTATCCTGGGATTTTAAAGTAGTAAACATAACTTGTATCATTGTATGGTGCTTTTCAGGGCGTCCACATGACTCTGGGGAAGACACATGTCCGCCTGGAACATATCGTCATCTTGTGGAATACAAATATTGTATTTATTGCCCAGAAAACGGAACAGGAATCGATTGTGGTACGTTTGCCCTTGATATCAAAACCAGAAACTTGAAATCGGAGTAGAATAGATAATGAAAGTAATATTTTTGGCATGCACATCTTCTTTATACATTTGTTTAATGTAAAATCTGGAAACTGAAGGAAGCCTGACAAGAAACACTAAAATCCATTTACCACTTAATTTTGACGTATAGAGTAAATCTTCACTCGAAAAAAACACTTAAAAATCAGGAACTATGACAAATGAAACTATGAACGAAACAAATAAAGGTATTGTTATACACTATGTAATTTGGCAGGATATACCGAATATTGAGTAAGAATAATTTATCATTTAATTTCCATGAATGAATCACATGAACGAAAGGAAAATACTAGAAAACATTGTTATCAAATAATTGATGATAGATAGATAGATAGATACATACATACATACATACATACATACATACATACATAGATGCATTGCAGTTGTTCACACTTTGTGTTTGTGTTTTTGTTACAGAACCGTACAACTGTACAGGGTCTTACAACTGCTCGTCCCTACCTGCATCGCCTCGGCGCTTGGACCTAGACCTCAACAACAATAACATAGGAGTTTTATCTAAATATGTATTCGTAGGACTGTCTAAACTTACCCATCTCAATCTGTCATACAACAACATAGCCATCCTCCACGATGTAGTATTCAATGGACTTTCAAAACTTATTTTTCTCGATTTATCCCACAATAATATAACAATCTTACCGCATAATATTTTTAATAGACTATCTCGACTCACCCGTCTTTATCTGTGTCATAATAGCTTAGAATTCCTTCCACAAAACGTTTTCCGTGGAATGTCAAAACTTAGTCGGCTACTTCTCTTCGACAATAACATATCCACATTACCAGATAACATTTTCCATGGACTTTCTAAACTTAAAGTTTTGCGCATGGCCCGCAATAACATAGACATCCTACCAGTTAACATTCTCCGTGGACTCCCGCAGCTCACCCTTTTCAGCCACAATACCAATAATGTAAAAATACTTCCACGTAATATTTTTGGGGGACTGGTTAAACTTACCCGCGTCTTTCTGAACCATAATAACATAAGCATACTACCAAATGACGTTTTTAGTGGACTGTCTAAACTGATTGCGATAAACCTGATCAATAATAGCATAACAACCCTGCCGAGCGATATATTCCACGGATTGCTACAACTTTCTGTCCTAAGGCTAGGTACAAATAAAATAGAAATTATACCCCAAAATATATTTAAGGGATTGTCTAAGCTAACCGTACTCGGTCTAGACGAAAATAACATCTCCGTGATAGATGCGAATGCATTTAGGGGACTGTCTAAACTCCAAATCTATACAACAACAAAATTGCTGTTCTTCCCGATAATGTGTTTACTGGAATCCGCACAAATGGTCATCCTCAAATACTAAAAAATGAATCATTAGTTCGACCTGTTATGCCATTTAACCTTCGATATGTAGACTTAGCAGATAACTTACTTACAAATTTACCACATCTGCCAGGTAGTCTTATAGAACTGAATGTCATGCGGAACAAGTTGGAGGTGGTAGAAAATATGTTTAAAGGGTTGAACAACTTGCGAAAGCTATATACAAACGTTCCGTTTATGTGTTGCGTTATACCGATATCTGTTGATGAAAATAACTGTATTGATACACAATATAAATTATGGCAATGTCTTAAGGATGCTGATTTATGTAAATCAAAAGTGGATGCGATATCTTCTTGTTCTGCGCTAGTGGGATCAACTGTACTTCGAACATTTCTTTGGATAATTGGAATATGTGCTTTAATTGGAAACCTTGTCGTCATATTTTACAGACTTTTCCTCGACAGAGATAGTACAACGAAGAATTATTCAATCTTCGCGCTGAATTTGGCGATTTCGGATGTATTTATGGGCATTTACCTACTAATCATAGGTATGTCTGACGCCTATTACAACGGTGTATATGCCTGGAACGACCAGAAATGGAGAAACAGCATTTTATGTACCACGGCAGGTGTATTATCTAGTGTATCCAGTGAGATGTCGACATTTCTAATCCTTATGGTGACAGTGGATAGATTAATCGTCATCATGTTCCCCATGTCCCGTCTCTCTGGATGGAGCATCTCATGGAAACAGGCTTTAGTTGTATCCATGTCCCTATGGACTGTTGCTATCACATTTGCAGTCGTCCCAATCATCGCTGTACCATCTTACTTTAAAGGAGAATTCTACTCGCAGTCAAGTGTTTGTCTAGCACTGCCTCTTACAGGCGATCAACGGTCAGGGACGGGCTATTCCTTCGCAGTGTTTGTTTGTCTAAATGGTCTTATATTTCTTATTATTTTCGTAAATCAGCTTTGTATGTGCAAAAGTTTGAGAAAAAGTGGTCTCGGTATTGCCTCTTCACAAAGTCGCCAAAGAGAGAGGACGGTAGCGATTACCCTGTTCTTTGTGGTGATGACAGACCTTTGCTGCTGGTTTCCCATAGGTGTCATGGGTAAGTTTCTAAAAAAAGCATATGCTATCTGATTTGATGATACAAATAATGATGGAAAAGCCAAATCAATACACTGTTGACTTTGGTCAAATTTCATACAAGTTACAGCTATTCAGGAAGGGTTGAGGCACTTCATGTATACCCATTTAACATTTGTTCAGGGATGCTTATTTATATTATAACCCGGAAGTAACAAAATAAATGTGATTCATTATAGGTGTGGTATCCAGATATGGAGTAAGAATCCAGATGGCGTTTATGCCTGGGTGATGGTTTTCGTATTGCCTTTCAACGCTGCTATTAACCCGTTTCTGTACACTGCCACAGCTGTTTGGAGGAGAAGACAACAAGTGAGTGTATTTATATGTATATGAACGCCTAGAATCTGTTATAAAATTATATAATTCTGTGTGTCCTTTCACCTTGAAATCGAATTGTTCGATTGATAGGAATTAAATTAACGAAGAAGTAATTATAATCGCCCTCAGAGACAACTCTGTGTGAAGTAATTCAAAAGAGCGAAAGAATCGATGCAGAGTTTGTATTAAAATACTTCTATGAATAAAGCATACACTGTGTCATCAGAAATTGTAACAAAGGCAGAGTTTGTACTGTAGTACCTATTATTGTTCATTGACACTTCAATAGCTGCTTGGAATGATTTTATAACGTTACGAACCGTACTTTATCTTTACAGACACCAACTCCAGTGACGACACAGATGCGTTTTGAAAGGCCTCCAGCCATCTCCAGGGACTAGACAGAACATTGTCACAGGATCATTTCACAAAAGAAATTATATATACAAGAAGGACATATATATATGTATGTGTGTTTGTATGCGAAAACAAACGTTGTCTGAAAAAAAGTAGCTAGAAAGTTACCATGACGATGATGCAGGGACCAACGAGGCTCACTTCTTCGCAACTCGCACTTTGCAACTCGCAACTGGAAATAATCCCTCTGAACCAACACACTTATGATATAGGAGTGCGTTATTAAGACAAGATTATCCATTGTTCAGTGTTTCTGAGGAACTCATGACTAGTCAGACTCAATTTGGAAGGATTTGTAGAGCAAGACCTTGTAGAAACATGCTACAGGTATTAGAAATATTAAGTCGTTAAGGTAAAGTGGATTTCACTATTCTACTGTAAACAGAAATATGTAGGTAGATAATGTTTTATACTTAATTACATGTTCATGAATATATACACGATCAGCACATCAGCTGTTGAAGCCTCTCTTTTTTATAATAATTATCTAGAGTCACGTCAAATCCACCTATAAAAATCTGAATAAGACGTCAACCAACCTTGCGCACGCCAAATTACATGTCCTTGTTAAGCAAATGTCAAAACATTGCACTAACAATTAACGGTCTTTTTTACGTTCAACATATCTTTGATTTTTAATCTTACCTTGACACTGTACGTCATTTATATGCGTCAGCAACCATTACGACGAATCGACTTTTGGCTTCTGAACGGTGACGTTCATTGCCATTCTGTCTTTATTCAGAACAAATCCGTTCGCGTATGTGTGCTTTCGCGGGTCATTCGATCGCATATAGAGAATATATCACCATATTAGAGATTCCAGTAATCAGTGGGTACTTTCTCAGTTTTAATTGAAATCACGAAGAAAAGTATTTATTCTAATCATAGGATATATAGTCCATCATCAACTAAAACCTTTTTGTAACTTTGTCACAATTAATATGCTATGAAAAGAAAGAGAGGCTTTAATGTTAGCTATTTGAGAAAGATCATCTGGATACTTGCATAATTAATCAGCTAATTGAAAGCAAATATTGATCACATAGGAGAAAACTTACTTGATTTCCGACTTAATGATAGAGAAACATACTGAAGAAAAAATATTTCGTGGGTATTACCAGGTTATTGATATCTTACATTTTAAAAGTGATTGTATTCGTTTTTGAACAATATATATTATCTGTAAGAAGAAAGAACATGCATCGTTGTTCACCTAAACAAAAATAGTAATAGTAAATATGATGTTAAACAATGGAAAACATAAAAAAGAATCATTTATTTTATTGCAATCCGATTATATATCTAGTAACCTACAAAACATAAAAACCTTTTTTAAAACAAATAATCGATATAAAAGCGATTATCTAAATAGCGGTCACTATATACAAAATAGAGCAACACTAAAGGAGGTTATGGCGATGCACATGTCAATACATTTGTGCAACCAAGTTAGCTTCGTCATGTTTACGACGGAAAACGCCGGTTCCTTATCAATTTCATGGAAAAGGTTTCGTTGCTGGAATTATTGTGTGAAGTTTATTCTTGTGTTGGAAACTCTATATAAATTGTACTACGCTATGGCTTTTAATAAATATTTCTTACTCATATTATGTATAATCTGACTCCTTTGTTAACCTTTGTAGTTGTGGCTATACAGAAGGTCAAGGCCGATTCGGTATACCATATCTTATCCAGATCTTACCTATGTGTGGGGGAAGGTTGAAACAAACAAGAAGATAGCAGCTGGAAATTTTGAACTTGAATTGAATTTTTGTTATTTATGTGATTTGATAATAAAACATAAAACGTAACAATTCAAATGATTTAACTTCTAGGTTAAGCTCCGTAGTAAAGCTGGATATGTAAAGGCCAGTTGTGGTTCTGTCAACAATGATAGCTCATGATTCAATGGTATAGTAGTGCTCTCTCTAAAAAAAGAAAACGGTCCGATTGAACACCTTAAATCAATCGGGGAATTTGTCTTGTTCAACGAAACCTTGTTTTAGGTTCAAGTTGTCAAAACAAATACATTTTCATTTTCGTGACGATAACATCAAATTCTGTAAAATCATAATGGTATGACTTTTAGCACCAAACATTGTCGGATCAAACTTCCAATCAATATGTGTAATTGGACATGTTTGACATTAACAGTCACGGTCGTTTCCCTTAGTGCCGATAATATTGTAACGTTGAGGAGTATTGTTACATGAGATCAGTGTATTCTCTGATCATCGAAATGTCACAAAACCAAAATCTAGTATTAAAAGATCCCGCACACATCAGCAAATCTAGAGTAATTTATTTGACGTGTTCTTATCAAACAATTTATCATTATACTTGCTAAAATCATCGCCATGCTTTACGGCACAATAGAAAGTCACGGTATCAGATGCAAATTAGCGTAATGTATCAAAATTGTTTTCCGAATACTACATTGATCGACGATTAGCATATTAAGTTTCAGTTACGTAGGTTACAGAGAGAGTATGAAAAAAAGGTGTCTTCAATCATTTTCAAGACAGAAATAATACTGCCTGTTTGTTTTGCCGAGGCCTATAACAAAAAGCATTATATCACTACACAATGTATGCAATGGTTTTTGGTCTAAACAGTCCGCACAGGACGAAATGAGATGTGATATTGAAATCCAAAATCCCGCCGTGAGCCTCGCATGCTAATACCTGAATCCAAAACAACTGCTATAAATATTAGTCAATCAGACGCCAGTACAAACTCACTCCGTACAGTAAATATGGCAGATGATGGAACCAAATAGAGTTTTCGAAATAAACGACCTTGACCCAGATTTAAGATCAGGGGATTCATCATGTCACGGAAATATTTGTAGTGAAGAACACGTGATATATGTCTCACCGAAACCTATTTTTTAGAAAAATGGTTCAATACATGTATTATCTATCCATACAAAATGGTAATGAAGGGCCGACACGATGACGCTTTGGTAACCCTCCATATTTTTATCACTTTGACATGAGTCCAATATAAGTCGGCCCATATTCGATGTTTTAAAAGCCGATAAAACAACAGAAACTTTCGGATTACTGTAGCCACACGCAGTAATGACACATCAATCTAGCCGAAAACAAAGAAATCCTAATGAAGTTTTGTGTGTGCTCTCAGAATTGCTGCTTCAGTTACATATGCGCATATCTCCAGTCATTTATGTGCTCGATTTTTGGTTAGGTACGCACTGCACACTTGGTATTACACATTCACTTTCATCTGTTATCTACGACATCGAATTGTTTACGTAGCTGCCTCTGACCAGATATTTGCATGATCCATAAGCTCTAAGCTTCAAAATGTAAGTTTATGGTATACTAATCACAAGACATTAGCAGTAAACTTTACTAAAGTTGTAAAGTATGAAGACTGAAAACTGAGAAATTGTTTTCCTGTTTGTAAACTCAACGCTGCTTATCTTTTCGATACCCAAACATGACGTCGGCCGTACAGCTACATAAGCAACCTATTGAACTATGCAGCTGGAATGCCAATATCCACGCATGTGGGTTAATGTTGCGTCCCGTTTTGTTGCTCATTAGTGTATTCATGTAAAATATACATTGTTGTACATTGTTGCAACTTGTACATTCCAATGACGTCACATTGTTTACAGATCCCGCGTTGTGTCTGCACTGTCTGACACGAAGGCTTCATTCTGTGTTTTTAAATGTTTTTGTTAGTTTTCTGATAATTCAATTGATCAGGTATGATTAAACAACCCCAATCAATATGAGGTGTGAATGTAATTTTAAGTTTAAACCGCATGTTGCGAAAAATACTTCAACTTTCACTTTGTCAGTGCATTCGTGATCGCAGCTTCGATCGGCTGTCATGGCAACGACGAGGACGGTGGTTTCATCACAGTGACGAATTTACAAACTTGCACGTGTACAGCCGAAAACTTCTAACTATACCTTATGTCTTTGGAAATCATCTGTAGTTAATTAATTGAATTAATTACGATCCATTGCATTCGTTTATTAACGTTTGTTCGTTTCTATATGCCGATTTCGATACTTAAAACACTGAAGAGTTCCAATATTGGAGAATGAACATTAACACTTGCTCTATGAATCGTCCTAGAGCACCCGACTACCCTAAATCAATACTTATGAAACAGGTAAGAGCGTGAAGGTAATTGTATGAGAACAACGAAAAGTGCTATACATTCTTACGAAAATGACAAACATCGTCAAAATTACTTAAAAAGTAGTCAATTAATCGGCACTTCTCCAATTAACACCAGTTTATAACGCCGTTATGTAACCATACTTGAATAAATAGAAGAATGTACAGCACTTTTTCTCGGTTTCTTAGCACGATGAATAAGTGTATCATATCTGTTTGTACGACAAAATACGTTGGTCGGGTGCTCTGGCCATATTTACCGACCAAGTGTTAATGTAGTCCTTCGTGCCGGTCACGTGGCCACGCGAGAACACGAGGAACGACGAAAACATCCCGATAAAGACGTTGGACACCTAACATTAAAATCCGATCAAAAAAACAAACAGAACTAACCGGGAAATCATTAAATATTGAATTTATATTAAAACATGACGTTTTTTGTTCTTTTTGATTATAAATGCAACATTAACCCATATGCGCATACAGCCAGTAAACGAAGTATACATTGTTTTAAAGTCTATATACATGTATCTATAGAATGTCCTTTTTTCTACATAGGCTGATTGTATTTATAAACAATCGTCGTTTAATGAGTATGAAATGAACATATCAATTTAGACATTTTAACCTGGGCACACTGACACGACTTCCGCAAAAATAGCTATTAGACTATTTACATGTATCTGAAATGCTCACATCCGTTAACCATTACATACATTCTTTGTTTTGTGGTGGCAGTTTACAGTAGAATCGATTGGCCATTGGAAACTTCTTAAGCATTTTAATTAGCATAGAAAAAAGAAAATAAACTAATTAAATAGTTAAATCATCAATAATGAAGTAGCATATACAGGCTTCACAATTGTTAAAGAAATGTACCAGGTAAGATAGCAGAAAAAACCTTAATAATTAACATATATCAAAACACTATTGATTCTGTAATTGGAATTAGGGTATTTCATGGGAAATATGTGTCTGGAAAAGAGAACTGTGTCGGAATTTCTGTCATTTTTAGTCAAAAATCTTTATATTTTTTGCAATTGTTTAGGTTGTTTGAAGAGGTTACCATAGTTTTAACATGTCTGGAAGATATAGAAAAAAAATCACATATCCTTCACAGCTGTATTGAAATTGCAAATGTCTAATAGATTACAAATTTACATACTTTAGTATAAATACGAGGGCTGATTGATATGTTGCCTCATATTGAAGGTTTTGAACTTTGGCGGACATTTAAGCATTGCTGTCATTTTTTTTTTTTTTTTTTAGTTTCATCGGGGTACGAAACAAATTTTGTTTGCAAACTGTATGAATCCGAGTAGCGGATTCTTACAGAAGTTTGCAAACAAAATTTGTAGCGGATTCTTACAGAAGTTTGCAAACAAAATTTGTTTCATACCCCGATGAAACTAAAAAAAAATGACATCAACGCTTATAATTAATTTTTGAAAATGATTTTCTAATTCAAAACATGTTTTATGTACAATTTTACTGGTTTTTAATGGGATTTTTTTTCTCAAATCAATACGCAACGTCAATTGTCGTATTGTGACGTCACATTTTCCGCGCCATTCTCGGAATTTCTTTCATAGAAGAAAGAAAAGAATTTTTCGACCAATCACATTTGAGTATTTACCATGGAAACAATAAAAAAAAAACAAAAAAAAACACCGAGGCAATTGCCATCCCAGCTGATGGAATAGTCTTTGCCTTCATTGGCGGAGGAGAGCAAGGGTGCTTCTAATGATTCGATTGTTGTTTGGTATCTAGGGTCAAATAATGAACCTGTGTTTCATCCATAGTGACAAATATCTGATCAAAATTGGCATGATCTGCCTCAATAAGGTACAGATTACGATGGTAACAGCAAAGTTATGTTGTGCAATATGTTTTAACCACATAAGGTTCCTTTATTCTTCTAAAACTTGCATTATACGCTTATTTGCCAACATTTACAGTTATCTTTCGTAGATGATACCCCTCTTTTCTATTCGACAAATAAATCATTGATTTTATTCGAATCTACAAAAATTAAGGCCCTACATACCTCAAATGGACAACTTCCATTTGTCTCGTCGTTCACATTAGACAATTCTCCGATCAAAATCATTAACATAGTGATACATAGTGATAACATAATGAACATTAAAATCTATGATAAGTACGACCAGGGTGTTATCGAGGAATATTATTTCACTGATTCGGTTATCTATTACGGGTGCAAAAACTGACATCTCATTTTATCCTTTCGGAATGATGCTTTTTAAAATTCATTGTATAAGATAAGATATAATAGGACTCTGCCGAGACCAAGCCACCAGTTCGTCGAATACTGGTACTGGAGTACTGCATGTTCGAATAAATGGTGTTTTATAGTGTTCTACACACTACCCAGTTACCAGCATTTATCGTTATTCGTTTTCAGCCACCTTACACCATGAAAATTATAAATTGTATTCATCCTTATTCACCTTCCAGTCTGTATTCCATAGTAATGCTGTACCATATTCTCAACGCTATACGTAATCACCGGAACACCTTCCTCCGTCTTTATGATCTTCATTCCGGGATACATTACATTACTATCGTACGTGTATGTATCCTACATATATATCAGTACCTACATCATAAGCCCCAGCAACACTAGTACTGGTGGTACCGCTATCACGTGTGTCAATACTGCAAATGGCAGTAGCGTTTACTTTAGTTGTCTCTCTTACACTGACATTCTTGCTTGCACTGACAGTCTCATTAATATTGACAGTCTCCATAACGCCGATTTTCTCGCTAGTACAGGTAGTCTTACAAACACTGACAGGTTCTTCAACACAAGTTTCATCACTCATTTCAAAGTTTTGTTTAGTGTAATTTGCAGTGTTTTGTGATATTGAAGGAATTTGTTGTAGGGACACTGATTTAACCTTATCACCACTACAGTTGATCTGATCCGTTGTAACTGCCGTGTCATAAGTTGCCTTATTACACATGCCCCCGGTATGTGTTGTTTTATGTCTTTTACAAGCTGATGGTTGACTGAATTCTTCACCACAGACATCACATTTGATAGAATTATGTGTGGCATGTGCTATCCGATGTCGGTTAAGAGTTGAAGTCTGACCGAATCCACTTCCGCAAATATCACATTTGTAGGGTTTCTCTCCAGTATGTGTTATTTTATGTGTTTTCAGATGATATGATCGTCTAAATCCCTTACCACAAACATCACAAGTATAAGGTTTTTCTCCCGTATGTGTAACCCGATGTCGTTTGAGATGAGATGCCTGACAAAATCCCTTACCACAAATATCGCATGTGTGAGGTTTCTCTCCAGTATGTGTTATTTTATGTGTTTTCAGATGATATGATCGTCTAAATCCCTTACCGCAAACATCACAAGTATAAGGTTTTTCTCCCGTATGTATCTTCCGATGTTGACTAACATAGCATGCATGACTGAATCCCTTACCACAAACATCACAAGTATAAGGTTTTTCTCCCGTATGTGTAACCCGATGTCGTTTAAGATGAGATGCCTGAAAAAATCCCTTACCACAAATATCACATGTGTGGGGTTTCTCTCCGGTATGTGTTATTTGATGTCGCTTAAGTAAATATGAGTTAGGAAATGCCTTACCACAAACATCACATTTGTAAGATTTCTCTCCAGTATGAGTTATCAGATGTCGACTTAAATAACTTGTCTCACTGAATACCTTTCCACATACATCACATGTGTAAGGTTTCTCTCCAGTATGTGCGATTTTATGGCTCTTGAGTAAATAAACGTAACTAAATGCCTTACCACAAATATCACATTTGTGAAGTTTTTCTCTGCTTTGGGTTATCTTATGTCCCTTTGGACCTATTTTCTGGCCTAATCCTTTGCTATCAGTATTCCATTGTAAAGAGTTATCTCTAGTATGTGTTATCAAATGTTGTTTAAGGGAAAATGGCTGACTAAATCTCTTACCACAAACATCGCAAGTATTTGGTTTCTCTCCAGTATGTGTCATGTTATGTCGCTTTAGTAAATAAACGTAACTAAATCCCTTTCCACAAACATCGCATTTGTAAGGTTTCTCTCCGGTATGTGTTGTCCGATGTCGGTAGAGATTAGATTTCCTACGAAATCCTTCACCACAAATATCGCATGTGAATGGTTTTTCTCTAGTATGTGTTATTTTGTGATATTTTAGATCATATGATCGTCTATATTCTTTATCACAAATATCGCATTTGTAATGTTTCTCTCTTGTATGGGCCTTCCGATGTAAGTACAGAGCTGATTTCCGACCGAATCCCCTACCACAAACACCACATTTGTAAGGTTTCTCACCAATATGATCTACCCGATGATGGCTGAGATCTGATTTAAGACCAAATCCTTTACCACAGATATCGCATATGTGGGTCTTTTCTCCAGTATGTCCGATTTCATGTTTCTTGAGAAATGATAATAGTTTAAATTTCTTATCACAGAAATCGCACTTGTAAGGTTTTTCGTTGGTAAGTGCAACCAAATGTCGGTTAGTATATGATTTCAGATCGAATCCTTTGCCACATATATCGTACTTTATTAGGTCCATATTTTCGGGTTGCCTTTTTATGAATCAGAAAATCAGGAAATGTCACATTCGTAAACCGTCTTTCTAGTGGTGTATCTTAAACTGAGATAAATGATGAAATACACCTATATCCCAATTGTAAGACATCTCATCAGTAGGTGTGTCTGATGAGTTAATTCAAGACTATAACTATATGCTTAATATCTTACTAGGTGTAAACAAATGTAAGATTTCTGATGTATATGTTCTGATATGTATGTTAAGTACTTAATCTCCTTCCACATGAGTCCTCCTGATAAGTATTCTCTCCGTTATATGCTATTTTTAATGCTCGAGGTTGAAAGACTGGAAGAAAGTCTTACTATAATAGGCATACTAGTAAACGATCTCTCTTACTTCTGTCTTGTAATAAAATGAATCAATCCATTCCTTAAGAGACCTTGTACTACTTTCATGACGTCTGTCATTCGGGATATCTGTTGTTCAATGGCCGTTAATATCACACCTCTTCAAATACAAGATGGAATCACTGAATTTTGCGATGAATATCTGAAACAGAACAAAGCTAAACGTCAATGGGCTGTTGCTTAGTTTTCAATCGGGTTTCCTTAGAAAATATCAAAATTAAGAAGCATTTTGACCAAAGTTGAAATACATACAAAATGCCATAATTTCGATATGGTACGGAAATTAGAATTGTAAATTAATCTTACAGCAACAGTTTCGCTCGCTTCCTTTTTATTCGATTAATTTTATTAAATGAGGTCTAATTATATCATAATGTGTTTCTTTATTCACTTTCAATTTCTTACTCCGGGAACTTCATTTTAATGCAATACAGTTTATTTATTTACCTATAAAATTGTCATATCATCAATATACTGAAATCCTTATTTTGAACCAGCTTATCCTGCCGAACTGTTTAATTTGAATGCACATGCTATCATTCACTGTTCAATATAGATCATGCGATTTTTACAAAGATAGTTATCCTGACGAAAGACAATTATGTTATATTCCTTAATCATCTCTTCGAAAGATTTCTTTTCTTTGCTATAATTGTTTTATCTACATACATAATTTAATGCTCTTTGCAATACGTTCTCATTAGAAATATATAATTTGATATTTTCTTTGATATTATTATCCTATCGGAATATATCCTGTTTCCTACGACACGGAAAAGTTGGATTTGCCTGTATGCATCTATTGAGAACAAAACCAGCGTCAGATAAACGTAATCATAGTAATACGTAACGGAAATATAACTATCATCGGAATACTAAAAAAAGAATAGATAACAAACGAACAGATAAAACTTACATTAATACGACGTAGCGCATTGATATTTAGTACTGAATTTGTTATTTTATGACTCGGTTCTTTATTCGTTTCTTGTTTGGTAGACTTTTAAGAAAATGTACTACATTTCATAATTTAGAGCATCATATATCATTATCCAAGCCATCCACGCTGTGTCACCACCGGCCAACATAGTATATTTACCTGATCAAGTGTTACCCTGTCAATATGCTTTCAGTATGCATATTACCGATTTCGTCTCTATTTTTGTAGGATTGATTTGCCAGAGGTCGTTGTCAGAATGACCAACCATACTTAATAGCTTGAGGAATACACAATGCCTTTTTAAAAAATTGCGATTTAAAATAAAAATCACTAAAATTAACGGAAACCGAATTTCGTAGCCATTCTCGGCTGTGAGCCTGACATCTCTGCCATGTTGTTCCACGTTAAAATAGTGCGTAAGATAATATAAAACCAGACAAGAATAATAAATATACTACTATTATATAATGATAATACATATTACACTTGTTGCAATTTGTTTCCTGAGACAGATGGTTTATTTTACATTATTTTATTTGGCGAAGTCGCATATATGTGTTACTGCTATATTCATACGCCAGTTGGCAGTTATGAGCCGGTAAAGTTTACCTATTGTTGGAAAGGTCATATTGAGGCAATACCAATTGGTGGTAAATATATCAATATAAAATTATATATATTCATATGCATTATTATATAAGCATTACTATATAATCATCAATCAAAATATATTTGTATATCACAATATAATTGCATATCAAAAAAGAGATATATAAATATATACAACTCTATAAAATATATAGAAAAAAAACAGGAACAAAAATGCCTTATATTATTATAGAATTAAATAACAATGTATAATGGTGTATTCATGTAGAAATATAGCATTGATTATTTCCTAGAATTTCGTCATGTGTCATGCTTTATTATAATTTATGCTATTAGATAAAAGTGCGTGCAAAAAAAGGTTCCTTATCATAACCATATCCTACTGAAGGACTGGATATATAATACGATGCTGGTTCAATCTGAAGTAAAATTACTTCAGACTTTAAATATAATCTAAGACACGTATTATTATTGCATCACCAATTGAAGTGTGAATAATAATCATATTAAAATTACAATGCTGTTATCAATAACTTCTACAAATGAAAGCTCTTGTAATAGAAGATTTCATGGATAATTTTCCATGTCTTGCTTCCTTGGTTATGTGGCCTGTGGTGAGTGCGTGACTTAGAGTGTTTGATTAGGGTTGTTGATGCTGCGCTGGTATAGGATAAATAGAATGCCCGCTGTGACCCCCGTGGTGATTTCTTTCGCTTAGAGGGACGAGGTAATAATTCATCACGCTGGCAACTATGAGGGGGCTGGTCCTAATTATTAGAATGATGTGCATTGTGTCTGTTTGGTTATTGGATGTTGTGGTCAGTATGAGTATTCTGTTAGCGTTCTGATGCTTGTAAGTGTATTTGTTTTCAACTCTTTTGGTGGTGTATTTGCATGTGTTTGATCTGTGTATATGTGTGTTACCTTAGTTGCATCTATTTCTCTAAGTTAGCTTGTCTCTGACGCTGTGGATGTCTTAAAACTGATAATAGTTTGGAAGGAAATGGGCGGTCCTTCGATCGTAAATAAAATTGGTAAAACTAGTTGCATTGGCCGTGAAAAAACTTTTATATCATGATAAAAAAAGAGCTTGCTGTGGTGGTGCATCGGTCAAGGTGAAATACAGATAGATATAATCTGATATTTAAAAGTAATGTTTGAAAAATAAAGTCAAACAAATAAACGTACCTTGAATCTTTATCAGTGTATAGTGGTGTCCTTCTATTGTGAGTCCGATCCCGGGTTCATTTTCGTCACCGGCGCAAATAAAGTGAACTCACTGTCGTAGATGTTGTTGTAGTTGTTGAGTGTGGAAGAATGACAAACTTGTATGTTCTTCTGTTTAGTGGTGCAGGTGAAGGTGAACAGTGTTGTATCCGCACAATGTACGGCTAGAAGTGGCAATGATACAAGCAGAAAATGGTACCTGTATACTACTAAGATGTGCATCGACCCGACAGATAAGTTCCCCCCGACTAAATATGGTCATGGGGCTCGTGACCTGAAGTATACTTGTAATTACCACATTAATTGGCACTACAAGGAGATAATTAAGTACAGGCAGTATTACATGAATATCGTTTAGACATAATCCACGTAGTTTAGATAACTGTTGTTTATCTAATTACTGGAAAATTAGCTTACACGTGTACATGTAGATCTGGTTATTAACAGGCTGCTAGTGTAATTATACAAACTGCTACTGAAGATGTTACAGTACACATGAAGCCAGGCAATGTGCAATAAGCGTGGATCAACGACTTTACTGAATCAGGGCTACACGTGTAGGATATCGGTTATACTGTGGAAATTTTGATGTTACATGTACATTATGTACGCATTAATATTCTTGGATTTTTTTTAAAATAAGGAACTCATCCTAGTTTTAAAAATATGTAGTAATATCATCTGACTATGAATAACGGTTTATGCAATTTATTTTAAATTGTTTATCAATGTATCAATGTATCGATGGATAAGCATTATGATATAAAACTACAAATTAACATAGACTCAAATACATATAAATATTATATTGCATACAATACATTTCAAAAGTATATTATATAATCTATATTGGACATGCAAGAATAATAATTTATTTGATAAAATAAAGCAATAATACTAGTATTTTGTCAAGTTTGACAATCAATATGAAATTGGATGTTTATTATATCTAACATGAACATCATGATTGAAATTGACTATTGTTTTAATAATTGCGTTACTTAGAATGTTTTTATTTGTCATTTTAAATGGAATATTAACATTTTGAGAATAAACATAACTTTAGTTACATACTTTCTCATACTATATCGAAATGATTTAAAAACAGAAATAGAAGTCTTGCAACAATATACAGTTATGTGATCGCACTACGTTCCACGCTGTGCGATGTGCGCACGATGTCTGCACGATGTGCGATATATGCGATACGGATCGTGCAGGAAAATGTGCGCACGATGGGCGATTGGAACGGTACATGTGCGATATGTATCGTGGTAGATGTAAAATGAGGAATGCCTCATCTAAGTATTTAAACGTGTGGAACGATTGTAAAAGATATACAACGATTAACATTTTACGAGGCAGCTAATTACCATATTTTTGTTGAAATATATGCAATAATTATTAGGATTGAAACTAAATACCGATGTATAATTAAATAAGTTATGTACTTTATTATTTAAGAACGTTTATATAATTTGCTCGGACGTCGTCGAGGACACCTCTAGGCCTTGGCGAGTGGAAGAAATGTGTATTCGGCGAGATTACACACAAGCTATTTATAGGGCGAATCGCGATGACGTCACAAAGTCACGTGATTTTGAGTGGTAGGCAATACTGGAGTACTCCAAGCTATCCGCCATTACTTGTTTACATTATATGGGTCGATAGATGCTGAACCTATTAATGCGATTATGCCGACATCTTGCTGTGTCATCGATTGCACTAGCAGAGGGGATGCAAGGACAAAGTTGTCATTTTACAGATTCCCAAAGAAACCCGAGAGAAAACGACTTTGGTTGGCGGCATTGAAAAGAAAAGACTGGACTCCAAACGACAGCCATCGTGTCTGCGGTCGCCATTTTATCAACGGTGTGTAATCGTTCTTCGGTAGATTAAAAATAACCATAGTTTAAACTAACTGACAATACAATATACACTCCTGTTGTATTTGTTCTGTATGTGAAGAATGTTAATTTAAAGTTACATCATTATACGGAACATTTTGATGGTTAATTTACACAGCATTTTGAGCGCCCCTATATAGGCTACTGTAAACGATTCCCCATCATAGATCTAACACTTACCAAATAGTTCTTGGCTGGAGTCTAGTCGGTAAGCAGACGAGCTTACTTACACTAGTCTTATATTAAAATGATTCATATGAAGGGATCAATAACGCAGATTGTTTGTTGTAACATATTGTTTTGATTTTCAATCTTTATTGTGAATTAAGTTTTTAAGAGGCCTTTTTTACAGTCATTATAGACACCTATTTCATTGAACACACACATTTCAATAAGTCATAACTTTTTTGAAACTGTTTAGAATTTAGATACTGTATTTATAGAAATGTAGTTATCTCCTGTTATAAATTAGATAATAGTTGCACCTGCTTGAATATTATATGTTCATATAATTATATTGAGTATATTTTTTTCTTTGCAACTTCTATAACAAATGTTTCTTATTTCAGGTAAGAGCAATGACCCCCTTGATCCAGACTATGTCCCTTCTGTTTCTATGGGATATGAACCTTTACGGCAAGTAACACCAGGATCCAAGAGACATGTCAGACTCCGCAAGAGAGAGGAAGAGATTGCCAGCAAGGAGAATACTTCCCTAGCTGCCAACATATTGCTAGAACTCTCCGCATCGGAGCCAAAGAACCAGTGTGATCCTGTTGCAGATCTAGACCCTCATGCACATTGCATCAACACAATAACTCGACTTCAGAGGCAGAATAGTCAGATGCAGCAGGAGCTTCAACGATTACAAGCTGAGAATGAGGATTTACGGGCATCAGTGGATAAGATATCATTTGGACCAAATCTTCTCAAAGATAATAACAGCAGGACAACTTCCTATTCTGGGCTACCATCATATGCTTGTTTCCTGTGGTTACTGAACTATGTTGTGTCTGTTTTACCAAAGAAGCAATGTTTAGATTCTGCCAGTGTTCTGATGATAATTTTGATGAAGTTGAGGATGAATGCATTGAACTTTGACTTGGCAGTCCGCTTTAGATGCTCAGAATCAGTCATTTCAGATGTTGTGAATAATACAATACCAGTTCTGGCATCGAAACTGGCATTTCTCATTCACTGGCCAGAAAAAGATGACATTATAAGAACAATGCCTGACATAGTAAGACAACATTTCAAAGGAAGTCGATGCATCATAGACTGTACCGAGATTTTCATTGACCACCCTGGAAATTTGACAGCGAGAGCATCTACTTGGTCAAATTATAAACACAATAACACTTTGAAGCTTTTAGTTGCTATAACCCCATGTGGTGCCATATCGTACTTGTCCAGAGTATTTGGTGGTAGAACTTCAGACAAGATAATCACTCAGCGTTCTGGATTTCTTGATTTGATTTCTTATAATGATGTTGTTTTAGCAGACCGTGGTTTTTTGATTTCTGAAGAACTTGTTTCAAGAGGTGCAACACTTGTCATCCCTGCCTTTACCCGTGGACTGGTCCAACTGAGCCAGAAAGACATTGAAAGAACGCGCACCATTGCTAGAGTTAGGATACATGTCGAACGTGCCATTGGACGCTTAAAAACCTTTAAGGTCATTAGTGGCCCTATGCCTATGAGTTTAGTTCCACATGTAGACTCTGTCGTAACAATCTGTGCAGCTTTGTGTAACTTGCAACCAAGTTTAGTAACATAAAAAAATATGTGCATAATTTTCATATTGTATATCCTGTGAGAAAGTGAAAAAGTTTTTCACTTTAATTTATTGACACTTATAATTTATTTACACATGGATAATTGTTTGAATTCCTACACCCAGTTGTGTGTACTGTTGATGCTTGTATCAGTGAATTTACTGCAATTATCTGATAAGTTGTGTGCAATATAACTGAGGAAAAAATACCGAAGAGATTGGACTGTTCAAGTTATTTAATCATATTGCAATTGTAGTGATATCATTCATGTTTCAATTTATAAATGTATAATCACACATTAAAAATCACTTGCTTATAATCACTGAATTTGTGTTCTAATTTCAAGGGAATCCAAATGACAAAGACATGGTTATTGTAAACCTGTCAAGTCTGGAGTAAATAAAGTTCACAACTTAAATGTTCACATGACAAGTTCACACCTGTCGAGGCTGGAGTAGAGTTCACCACAACTTAAATGTTCACACAACAAGTTCACACCTGTCGAGTCTGGAGTAAATAGTTCACAACTTAACGATCACATAATTAAGTTCACAACTTGCAAGTTGGACAGAACCAAGCCCCTCTTGGTTTCCTCCTAATGTTCATGCATCCATAGTGAAACCATTCATTTGGACAATCTGCATTTGAACATTGTACCATCTTGCCGTATGCTGGTTCTTGGCATATACAGTAGAGGTTCTCTTCCTCCAGTTTGTCTGCTGCGGATGACTCAGAATTATAGAGACGTCTTGTCAGGATCTCTGGTAGTATATGGTCCATGAAAAATGTGTTGCACTTTGTTAGCACTTTCTGACAGTAATCGGTGTCATATGGAATGATGTTCACTATCATGTCCTTCTCTGAATATATTATGAAATCACAAAACTGAACCCGGTGAACAGACATCTGCAGTTGTACCTGAGTATAATATTTATGTCCACGCTTGAGCTTCAGGTCCTTATCAAGGCAAAAGGTGCCGTCAGATTTCGCTGCATGGTCAATTTGTGATTTCCTGTGTTTGTAAGGGCACTTTATTTCCACAGTTCCTTTGCCACAGCACGCACATTCACGGATACCATCTGATGAGGCTCAAAGATACGGCCTATTGGAATCGATCAGGAGACCAGACTTTCTGACAACAAAGTTCGAATGGACAGATGTCATGGCTTTCCTGTACTGCTCCCTAGCTGTGTCCTCATTGTCCAATCCCCACGAAACAGATTTTGTCTTCGAAAGATCGTAGGACTGATATCCAACAATTCTCCGTACTAAATTGTCTGGCTTAGTGCTGTCTCTCCTCACAAACACATCATGGGCTTTACTGGCTGTAATCCTGCCCTTCCTATGTTCAAACCACCGGCTACACACATTCTGGTTCCTTGTTGATTGTTCAATAAAGGAAGCTGGGTCATGTGTTACAATATAACTTGTCCATACCTCTTGGCACTTGTCCTTCAGTCCATCTGTATCACTGGGGATGTTGTCTGTACAGAACAGAGATGTGATTGTGGCTGGAGCCTTTTCTGTTTTTTTCGGCTTCTCGACTGTCTCTTGGGGACCAACAGGTGGAATTGTGGTGAAAAATACGGCACCTGGACACACATCTTTGAGGGCTTTGATGATGTCATCTGAGGGTAAAGGGTCCCTGCTTGTTGCATGAACAGTTGCTACAGGATGTGTTCGATTTCCATCCTTTAGGATACCCTGCATTTCGGACACTGTCTTGGGCTCAATCTGCAGGAATAATAGTGAAAAATGTACACATTGCAATATTTTCAATCAAGTCTCATGGGTCAACAGAAACTTTATACCAGTAAATAGTGTTACTACAGATTTCACACTACACAGCATTCATATATTGTTCTTGATCATTAACTGTCACTTAATAAAGAGTTAATTATGTTTTACAAACATTACTATGTATTTCATTTTAATACCAATACATCATGACATTAACTTCACACACATGGAATAAGATCTAGAACTACCAACATGTTAATGGCTGACTAAAGTATTATTGATGATATTTACCTCCTTTCGAAATGTGCTGTTCCATTTACAGATGTCACTAGTTGATGATTTGGTTGTCAAACCCATGTGAACGGCAATCTGTATTTTAAACATGAGTGCGGCAATATGGCTACAGGCCTCTCCGAGTCTGAAAGAGAAATGTAATGTCACATTAATATAGATTAAAGCAAAAAAAGACCAAATATTGTAAATAATTTTATACATTGTCTTTCAAAACAAACAGGAGCAAATATAATTAAAAGTACAGAAGCTATTAGTAACATAACTACTTAAGTAGTTTCCTCTCCCTAAATATTAACTTATGTTAATTTATTATGATAATAATTTATATAATTAGAACAAAATGGAATTATGCAAATTTTAAAAATACTTCATCTTCAGAAGCTTTGATGTTACTGAAATAATATAGTTATAATTACCCTGCCATGCATGTGCAATGTGCACAATAGATATTGCCACTGTCTTTGTTGACACATATCCATGGTTGGTGAGGCTTATCATTCACTCTCTGCGATGGAACAACCTTTGCCTTGAGGAAACAGAAGAGGTTCCTATCATCCAAAGGATGGTAGTACACTTCCTGGACATGTCCACTCTGCACATACCTAGAGGACAGATCAGTGATCATTTGTTACAATCTCAGTAAAACAAAACACATAGACTATGCAAGTGAATCAACAAGACTGCACCGATGGGGTTATCCAGGAACAGAAACGATCTAAAACAGTGACACAGATTAAGAATCTGCACGTTACTGTATCGACACCTTTCTACACAAAGGTAAACATCAACCAGGTGTGTCGTCACGTGACCAAATCAAATTCTCCCCGCGAAAGGTAAATGATAAATGTTTATTATGTATCGACGGTTTAAATACAGCGAAACTCCGACATCAGATCACTTTTCTATTTAATTATTTCATTGGTTTTGTGCCTACCTGTATGCGTCCAACGATTTGTAGGCTTTCATAGATTCCTTGGTGTATACACCTGGGCTGTCGATCAGGTAGTTATAAATATCGCCGTAAGTTAGGTCTGGCCAGGTAGATATGTCGTTTACCCATCCCGAGGATAATCTGTACGGATTAGGTAAAGACTTCTGCCCCTTGTCGTAGGTCAACTTCGTTTCATATCGCTGCCTTGCCTCGCGTGGCTGATCCTCGATATAATATGCGATATCGCCTTCGCTTTCAGGTATCTTCCTCGTAGTAATCTTTGTGTCCGCCATTGTTTTTGCCTACCAGTGTTAAGCCACGCCCTAATAGTGACGTCACAAAATGGCCGCGCGATTCGCCCTATACATGTAGAACTAAACAACAGATAAAACGACTTGTTTTGAATAGAAACATTTCTGTGTTTAAAAATACATAATATATGTAATTTATGTATTAAGTAAGATAAATAATCGTAGTGATGTCCGTCTACCATTCTGGTACATGTACTGTACATGTAGATGTATCACCAGGCCGTCGAAAACATTACGAATACTTGCGAGACAAAATGACGGTACTTAAATGGCAAAAATAAACAGGTCATACATGTTCCATGCATGAAAACTATTGTTATGCACCACGTATGTATAAAACCGACCATCTTATATCATAATTTTATTTTTTTCGTATATCTTTTCGTATAACTAGTTATTTTGGAATATTACATGTATCAGAATCTTCTAACTGAAATCTTAATTTCTTTTTGGAACACGTGGTTTCCTTTTTTTACAGGACTTAAAGTTTCCTTTTTAATAGATTGATTTGTAGGAGTCTTTATTTGTTGAATAGGAGTTTTTGATGGACCTAGTTTTTTCGTAGATTTTGGCGTTTTAGGTGGCGTACTATATACCATTATTGTATCATTATCTTGATTAAGAGTAACCGAATCAGGTGCCGCAATTACATCCCTATCATAATCGTTACATCTTGGTTTTTTTCTGCCTGATTTTTTATCGTTTCTTTTTAAACTGTTTTTAGATAACTGTTTTAAACTAACGGTTCTTTTACTGTCTACAATTCCATCCCCCATTTTCATTCTAGCAGCCATGATATGGTAACAAGTTCCAGTAGACGGACATTGACAAGTTTCCTTTGGATATAATGTAACTGCATATTTAGAATTGTTGTTCCCACATACAACGAACGCTTTTTGATTATTTTCTAAAACTAATCTAGCTAAACATACCCGAGACAGATTTTTATTTGATGGTTGACTTTTATTTTCTAAACCTTCTTGAATATTATCAGTTATTTGTTGTTTGTCGGTTTTGAGATCGTTTGATATGTCTACTTCTTTAGATTCACTAACTTTACTAACATTAGGTTCTTGAACTGATTCACTGTCTTGGACTGGATTATCTTATAAGTAGTATATAATTGGCTTCCTAGTTAACAGTCATCGGCCAGCGTAAGCCCATCTAAAGATTAATTATATTCATCATGGTGTGAACGAGCCGCTCGTTACCTGGTCATGGTGACCGGTGTACCGTATAGGCCTATATAGTATGTTGTTTTAGTATAGACGTAGTGTGGTATCGGCTTGGACATACTCGTAAAATGGCGTCCGTGAATTTCAACTAGGTTCATTCCGGCCACCACTTTTGCACCGAATTTGTAATGAATATTAATAAAAGTTATATCAGCTTAAAGCCTATAAAATTATCTTGTCCAGAGTGTGTTCCGAACAGAAATCGGTTAAGTAATAAAAGAGTTATTGACCAATAAAGATGGAAATTTACATGTAACTTTGACGATTTTGCTATTTTTTCACACCACATCAATTCATTCCGGCCACCACTTTTGAAAGTAATATCGAGCATGTATTCAAACAGTTTATATCATGTGAAAGAGTACTAAATTCTCCGTTTTTGTGTGGTTCCCGAACAAAAATCTGTTCAGTAATATTTGAGATATGGGTATTTATTATAACGAAAACAGTTGTAAATATCGACATTTTTATTCCATATGGGTTCATTCCGGCCACCGCTTTCACTTCTATTTTTTGATACTGCTAGATATAACTTATACCATTTTAAAGGGGATAAATCAACCCTTTTACTGCTGGTATCCGAACCAAAATCCATTCAGTAATAACGGAATTATGACCTAATAAACACAATAAATCAACAAAAATCTCTTCACGCCTGAGTGCATTCCGGGTTTTGTACTCGCCCATTTATAAACCTATCGTAAGGTGTGCGGTTTACATCGCACAGTTGTGCGGTTTGTATCGCACATTTGTGCGCACGATGTCTGCACCATGTTTTTGGAACGATGTGCGATCACACAACTGTAGTAAAATAAGTAATACAGATATCGTTATATTGATTATGACCAACATCTTTATTTCTCAAAATCAGGTCATATGACCTGTTGAAATAACGATATTAAAAACGGTTATATGAAGTGACTAATACCAGAGACTTGTATATCAGGGAGACTGGTAACAGTCTATATATCTTACCAAATATCACCCATGCCCGGAAGTATCAGAGTGCCTCGTTCTGAAACCCAGGTGACACCGAATTCGTCGCCATATTGGCTGCATCGCCTCGTAGCGTTTCGAAACACACTGGGATTTAAAGCCTATTGTGTGGCGAAATAGACCGACATTAAACGAAAGTCACACGTTTGATTTCTGGTTTGGTATAATTTAACAAATCGGTGTAAAGTTTGCGTTATTTCATTGATGTTATGAGAGGTAAAGTCTTCAAATTAAGGTCGATATACAAAGATACAAAAACTCGTATCGTGCAGTTGGTCAAAATTACCAAAATTACTACTGGGCCCCCTTTTGTTTCTTTTATTTATAAATGACATTGTGAAAGACATACGAGCTAATATAAAATTATTCGCAGATGACACCTCTTTGTATGTCATTATCGACTCACCTAGGATAAGTGCAGTCGATTTGAATTTCGATCTTCGTAAAATTCATGAATGGTCGGTGAATTGGTTGGTTAACTTCAATCCTACTAAAACAGAAACCTTATTAATATCCAAAAAGACTACTTCCCCAATTCATCCCCCTCTATATATGAACAATATTTTGCTTTCTGAGGTAAGTTCACATAGGCATCTCGGTTTGACTCTGTCCAACAATGGCGGTTGGACTGATCATATCAACTTGATCATATCCAAGGTTTCACCAAAATTGAATATTTTACGCAGATTCAAATTCACTTTAGATCGTACGTCCCTTCAAACTCTGTATTTTACTCTTATCCGACCTATTTTTGAATATGGGAACATTATTTGGGATAACCTTACAAAAACTCAGTCTGACATGCTAGAAAATCTCCAATTAGAGGCAGCGCGTATAGTTACTGGCGGAACTAAACTCACAAGTAGAGTAAAACTTTATCTTGAAACAGGCTGGCTTCCCTTAGAGCAAAGACGTAAACACCACAAAATAATTCATTTCCATAAAATGGTTCACGGTCTCCTTCCTCAGTATCTACAAGAAATTCTTCCTCGACGTAATAATAGCATCCATGATCACAATACTCGTGTTGGAAATAACTTTCGCCCTCCTCCTTGTCGCACAAGTCTTTACATGAAATCCTTCCTGCCATCTGTAATCCCTTTGTGGAATTCCTTGCCAGATGCAATCAAAAGTGATCCGTCCATAACTAAATTGAAAAGTCATTTGAATAAACCACGCCACAAAGTTCCACATTACTTCCTTAGCGGCAATAGACTGGGTCAGATTCACCATGCAAGATTAAGGATGGAGTGCAGTCCACTAAAATTTTATCTATTTCATAAAAATCTTATAGATAGTCCTCTATGCATGTGTAATCATGAAGATGAGACCAACGAACATTTCTTATTACGTTGTCCACTTTTCGCACAGTTTCGCTTACGTTGTTTTAGTGCTCTAAACTATCCCTTATCAACTGAAATACTACTCTTCGGTGATAACGAACTCACGTATGATGAAAATCTTTTGATTTTTTCCAGTGTTCAAGAATTTATAATTATTTCTAAAAGATTTGAATGATTGTTTTTATTTTTTATTCTTTATTGTTTGCACAGCTGCTACAGCAGGTTGTATATCTCATGTCATGGCATAAAATTCCTCTCTGATCTTTTTCTTCTGGTCTTTTCATCTCTCCTTTTTCCGAATTTCCCCATTTTTCATTTATTCAAGTATTACATTGCTCACTTACGTATTCTCCCACTTGCTGCCGTTTACTCAATGTGTCATAAAAGGAAACGGATTAATATAAGTCTTATACTTGTTTCCGAATCCTATTCACATTATGATTGTATGATTGTGTATTGTATATGTATGAATTGAATGAATAAAATAAAGTTTATATTAAAATTACCAAAACGGTCCAGGATACTCCTTTTTTTTTTAGTGAAGTGAACTTTAAACTGTTGAATGCTTTATTTTATTTGACATTTCATTCATTGTTGTTCTTAATTTCAATTCGGTCAAACGTTTAGAAAATACTTTATTTTATATCAGAAATCGGGCACTTTCACGTGACGAGGAAGACACAAATTAGCATGTTATTCAAGCTTTGGGTCAAAATTTTCCAAAAGGTCCTGGATATTCCTTTTTTCTAGTGAAGTGAAATTTAATCTGTTGAATGCTTTATTTTATTTGACATTTCATACCTTGTTGGTTTTCATTTCAAATCGGTCAGACGTTTAGAAAATACTTTATTTTATATCAGAAATCCGGCACTTTCACGTGATGAGGAAGACACAAATTAACACGCTACTAAGTGATGGGTCAAAATTACCAAAACGGTCCAGGATACTCCTTTTTTTCTAGTTAAGTGAACTTTAATCTGTTGAATGCTACGCTACTAAGTGATGGACATTCTTCTTAATCTCTTAATTCTCAAAATGACCAAAACGGTCCTAAATACGGTTTTTTCTAGGGAAGTGAATTCGAAGTTGTATCTGTTAAATGATATATCTTCCTTGAGATTTCATACAAGGATGCTCTTAATTTCAAACTGATTATTACAAATACACCATTTTATATATTATTTTAACACAATACTTATTAATTTACCATAAATTGATTCATTGTGAATGTGAAAAATGCGTCTGCTTGTTGCGTCCTGTGCCACCCAGTATGTACGTTAATTGACCACCTCCAGCTAGATGTCACCATATTAACACCCCAAACCCCAACCCCCTCCGGGCATGGACGGTTTTACCTACAGCTTATACATGTATCTTCAATGCCGGTACAGGTAGAACTGTGATCTAAAGTTCTCTGGCTGCAGTTCAAAGGAATCTTACAACTTACCTGTGATAAAATTCACAACTAATTACCTGGCTGTGATCGGGTGACATGTTGACAAACGGTGATGAGTACACAAGCACATTCACACATGTTCCTAATAATTTGATAGTTGTATAATTGTCTGTTGCCAATGTCAGGAGGTATCAAACGCTATTTTTATCAGCGGTATTATCAAGCAGGGACATACATATCTTATATGTCCCTTTTTCAAGTAGTCATTGAGGAACATACAATGTCAAACTTTTTAGGAAAATCAAAATCAGGAATGATATGCATAGACAAAAAATATTACGAGAAAGATATTACGGTCGGTTAATTTATGTACATATCCCAGTGGACACAAAACGTTCGGAGAACGTCCGGAAAACGTCCTTTTCAGGTCACAACGTCCGGGACTTTCTTACAACGTTGTGAGAACGTTTTATGTCAAACGTTAGTGCAACGTTAGCTTTTAACGTTGTAACAACGTTGTAACAAGGTTTTAATGCAAACTTTGTGTATTTGATGTTAATTTTAAAAGGCTTGCAAGTTTACACAAATGCCAAAGACATACCGAACGAAAACATAAAATTTCATGATAAAGATAAATTTAATTATCTAATTTGCTCGAAATTTTATTTGTCAATAATGAATATGTTTAGATTAGTTTAAAAGCAACCTACGTCGCCTATAATGTGCCCTAATGATATAATATCGATCATTGATCCTTTCCTGATCCAATTTTGCTGTTAGACCTCCTTTTATACAAATAAATGTGATCAAACGAACTTACAAGGTTACGATAACAAATCGGTGTTACCTCCCTTTATGTTGCAATATATATCCGCCAGGGTGCAATACAAACATTCACATTCATTGCAAAAATATTTTTTTAAACGACTTTAATTTCAGTTTTAACTGCATGAAAATATCATGTTTGGGTTGAAACCGTTGCAATTTTTTTTCGGGAAAAGAAATAGATAGAGAGAAGAAAAACGAGTATTGATATTTGCGCGGTAATTTTAACTTCCGGTTCTTTGTTCGGCAAACACACGTGGGCCGTACACACACACATTTCAATCGGACTGTTGACTTGCTATACTGGATTATGTATTTGCTTTCAAAATAACATATGGAATCAACTTTCTTCCCGAATACAGATCAGTAATTCAAGGTAAGTTCTATATGATTCGTATTTTGTTTATTACACTGCGTTTGATTTTGACTTGTGTTTATTTACAAACAGATCGCGGGCATGTTATGATTTATCTTCACGTACGTACGCCGTACGTACAACGGATGTACGTTTTTGGTATCACCGGGTCTGTGATAAGACACACTAAAAAATCCTCTAAACTTTGTCATAGTAAAAATAGTATCCGTCCGGAAACTGTTTTAACGTCTCAAACTATGACAGTCAAAACTTAGATTTTTTTGTTTTGTTACACCCGGCGATTTTAGGTAAACTTTATCTGAACAAAACAATAGTAATTGATATTATTTACGGTCCGTCACTGTGTCACTGGACGATCTGAGCCTTGATCTAACACTAGGTTCAGTGTTAGGCGCAGGCGCACAGCCAAATCTCGCGACATAAAGCTTCCGCTCCAGATAACAAACGGGACATGCGTGATGTTGCGAGATTTACCTATCCTTCGAATCTCTGGTATATACGTCTCTGCTAATACTGATGTAAAGGGTTTGTAAGATTCATCGAACGTACACCGATGATTTTGGATATTGTGACTTCCGTTTTACACAATTTTACCATAATGGTTGTTACAAAATGCGTGTTCTATATTTGTATTATTGTTCTGAAAGTGATCATTCAGGAAACTGATACGTAGCACCTCGATCAGTTCCACCATATATTCAATCCATATGACAAAGTATCAAAAGCCACCAAAGTCAAACTTATTTCGTAACGACAGACATACAAACCAATAGAATAGGTTTCAGTTGTCGCTAGCGCATTGATGTTGCATAGGGACAATAGCATGCTTCAATGACGATATTTCAGCATTCCGTGTAAAAAGTTATACTTTTCACAAGTTCAGGTTTTTCACCTTTTTCCCCCATAAAACCCAAATATTGAAATTTAAAATATGTTTGGTCCAACGGAAATTCAAAGATAAATGTTTGTATGTTGTCTGATTACAAGAATGTTCTTTTAGATTAGAAATAGACAGTTCCGATAGAAAAAGAGCCGACCAGCGGCCTCTTATGTTATAGGAGTAAATTTTCTAGTTTCCGAACATTGACACAAATTCGTGGAAACGACTGGTTAATGAATGGTATTCCTCAAAATTGTTATCACTTTAAAATTTGCTAAATGAAATATATCCTGAAGAATATATACATATTCCTACGGGTCCAAAACAAGACTTATCTGCATCTTAATTTCAACAATCTGATATTTGAAGAAATTATTTTCAATATATTTATATTACCGGGTACAATATCATGACTGTCTTTTTCACGAAAATAAATATAGTTTACATAGAAGTGACAATGCAGCCATATACCCATAAACTAGTCGGCCATTTGTACTAATTTGTAATAATATGAATGATTTACGTTTCGGAGTGGTACGATATTTGAGTAAATACTATTATCAAAAGGGGCGCAATTTGGTTTGTTTTACGTCCTACAGGGTCATTTAAGGACGTGCCAGGTTTTGGAGGTGGAGGAAAGCCGGAGTACCCGAAGAAAAAACCACCGGCCAACGGTCAGTAACTGGCAACTGCCCCACGTAGGTTTCGAACTCGCAACCCAGAGGTGGAGGGCTAGTGTTAAAGTGTCCGGACACCTTAACCGCTCGGCCACCGCGGCCCCTAAAAAGGGGGCGCAAACAGTGTATACAGTAAGTTTCGACTCAAAAAGACAAGTTAATACTTTTGGGGGGAAATGGTTGGAGGAAATTTGATTAATAAGATTGTTAGGTCAATAAATCTATAAATTAAGACAGTCAATGCGTTTTAACTAAATATAATTGGTTTAAAGTACAAATAACGTTTAAAAATTGAATTGGTTTTCCTCCATGGGGACAACTGATATATGACCATTCCGAATATCATTCGATATCATCAAATTGTATATCAATATGCACATATAGTATATGTCTAGAAAACCGCATTTGCATACACATTGTCTGATATACCGTGGAACTTTCATGGCGTGAAATGGAGTTGTCGGTTGAGATCAGTTTCACAAATTAATAGCAAAAACGATGAGGTTATGTCTATTATTTCATCACTGGCGTGTGTCAGTTTTGTCAATGTTGTGAGTATATACTTTATTTTTTTTTGATTTGACAATTACAGTCCAACCCGGTTATGACGAATTTCTGGGGACCCCTCAAATGTGTCCGTGATATACGGGTTGCGTATTATGTCGGGTCGTATTTCCAAAATGCCACACCATGTATCACATGTACACTTCGTACATGTATGTTTGTATACACAAGTTTCATGTTACGCATTCCTCACTAAAAATAAACAAAACTGCATTTTGATTTAATTATTTAATATCAAAAATAAAACGTTTAAAACATTGTACATTGTAAGTGTGTGGCGTTCAGTCTTTAGTTATTTACAGTTAGCCTGCCAATACACAATAGGCCTACAACGGCTACACGGTCGCGCTAATCACTTTTTACAGCTGCGAACAAATCACTAACCAGTGTTTCTTTTTCTTTTTCCGAGCTGACATTACCTACAAATATATTCAGGTCCAAGAGATTTTTCAAAAAACACAATCTTGAATATCATTTTGATTTTGAACGAATGACTTCAACTTGTCGAGGCATTCGCGGGCCTCGCGATCTGTAATCTTGACGTGTTTCCGGGTCAGTACTATCATCATCGTCATCATCGCTCTCGTGGAGTTCTGTTCCTTTCACAGAAATAATTAACATTATTCAATTGAACACTACTCATTTACCTGTACATTATAACTGCCTTCTTTACTTACATTAAAACCCCGCTAACTCGATCTCGAAGGAAAACGACGTGTTCGAGTTATATGAGGTTAATTCTTGATTATTAAATAAGGGGTCAGTTTTGTAAAACTTAAAGACTATCTTAGGTAAGGCTGATGCTTTCAATGAAGTTAGAACAAAAAGATGGTCCATTGAAAACAAGGACAGCGCCGATGTATCACATAATGTGCCAATGTGTGACGACCATATAGCTAAGTCAGCGGAGACAATTTATATCAAGTCAGGAAATATTATAAATATTGCCTAATTGTATAAATCACGTTTCTTTCACTCTATGGGGAGCTCTCTACCAGGTTCGAGCAGTTTTATAAATAGATCATAAGAAAAACGGACGACGGATTGTCAAGTACAAATTCAAGCAATTATCAATCCAAATACGATGTATATAAATGTATATATATATATGATTAATTGGAAATGCTCATGATCCTTTATCAGAAATATTTTGATATAAAATGTTCTTTTTTTCCCATCAGAAATCAAACAATACATGTAACACACAACAAGAATTTGTATGCATATATATTTTATTCATTAGTAAATGTACCATGAGTATGACACTAATGCACATGTAAGTTATAAATTTCTTTTATACACATTCTTGATAGTATTCTGCTGAAGTTGTATTTTTGTATGTTAATATTTTATCACCAAAGGCTCAAGAACTTGATATTAAACTGATACAATAAAGAAAACAATTATTTGGTGTCGTGCAATCATTGTTAGGCCAAATAAAATTTTAATTGTGTTTCCCCTTTCCCGACGTACCCTTTTTATTTATTTATTTATTTATTTTTTTGATACAACTGCCAATTAATTGGTTGGCTTACATATTTGTAGGCTTAAATAGTAGTAGACTGAACATTGAATTTCATTTCATCAAAGGTGTTTTTCAGATGAAATTTAATGTAACAGTTATGAATAAACAAAGAGTTGTGAATGTTGACGCTACATGTATCTACAGTCAAACCTCGATGATTCGAACTTCGTTGATTCGAATTTCTCGCTGTATCGAACTTTTTGCTTGGTCCCGAATTTTCTCACTATATAACACTACTAACGAAACTATGTATGATTCGAATTTTTATAAATCGAAGTTTTCGATGTATCGAACTTTTTTCATGACCCGTTAGCTATGATATTATAGGTAATTGACATCTCATGATTCGAACAAAAAATTTACCTGTACTGACCACTGACAGGTGTTTGTCTTGACCCCTGCGGCAAGATTTCACACCTCTCCCCCAAATGCCCTGACTGACAATAGGGATAAGGATAGCGTGTGTTGTCACTCCCGGTCATGGGGTTAATTAATAATCAGACCAAATTGATAGATAAAAGGTGTATTTAGAAGCCATGACATTTAATCACTCCGGTAAAACATTTCGGTAGTCGCCTCTGATAATCTCCGCCGCCATTGAAATCAGCGGTCGGTGAGTAAATTTTACGGAACTGTAAAACAACCGGACCAATTTTAAACACAAACAATTAGCGATGGCTTCACTCATATTCAAAGTGTCACGTTTCAAACTTATACATAAATATCCAAGTAAATCGATTATTTGTCATTCAATCATGCATTCTCCAACCGATCGGCATTCCGTATTTTATATGCACATAACGTAAACGTACGTGTCTTTAGCAGAAAAGCCTAACGACTTACGTAGTGTGCATTGTACTTCTTTTGCTTTATCTGTTAAACGCGATATAAGCGTTTTGTAACCGATACAAATTTTGTTTAATTAATAAAATGCTTAGGTAAAATTAATGAAAAGAATTTTTATTTTGTTGTGTTTGAGGTATAAATTAACTAAACTTTTCGATGTGAGCCTGACAGGCGACGATCAACACGAAGACACTGAGGACATGTAAAACGTTAACAGATATGGTCATTATCAAGAAAACATCAATCTATTGTCAACCATGAATAATTCGAAGTCCCGCTGTTTCGAAGTTTTTCTGTTAGTCCCTTGAACTTCGAAACATCGAAGTTTGACTGTACTTAGTAATTTTAAATCATATATCAAAATATGGATTACCTTCAAATAAAACATAAAGGTTTTGGTCGGGAAAGGAATGAAATAAAAAATGAAATAAATTCATGGGTTTGTCCTACCTTCCTACCTTATTTTTTTCGGAGCCGAAATGGAAAACACAATTATAATTTTATTTGGCCCTATGTGCACCGAGATTCTAGGCTATTTTAAATGAAAGTATAATGCAGAAGTTAAACCCTGTTTATCCGCCAAATGGCACATACATGCCCTTAACATCCAGAACAATGATGTTAAGTTCGCTGGATATTTTAGCTTGATAGCGACGTCAATGTTAACAGTACACCTATAACTCGCGCGGACAGGTACTGGAATGATACAGTATGATAGTATCGTTTTTAATGATCTAGGTACGGTAAATCCGAAACACATGCAATATAAAACTAATATCAGTCGTGTAATGACGCGGAAGATATGAGTCTTGCATCACCACAAATATTACATTATCGCATACGTCTGGCATTCTGTATCACCGATACGCTTCGTTTGACATAGCGTATTAGACGCAAGCGTCTGAAGGACCGTTAGTGTCATGTTCTAATTCTCATCCGGAAAGGAGGAACATATTTGGAAAAGGTTAATTGTGTTTGGTAAATCAATAAATAAAATTCTTTTAGAGAAGAAAAAAAAATCACCAGTAACATAGATTACAACATGATTAAGGAAAGAAAATGGTTAAGATTTAAGAAAAAACACCATTAATCTCATATTCCAAAATAATTGCTTGAATTTGTTAATTTGAGCCATACATGAAGCAAAATGTTTGGGTTACCAGTAAAGTAAACGGCCATGCTTTAAAAAAAAGCAATATGGTGAGGTGTATTTTTTTAAAGCATAAAAATAGAATTTTGAATTAAGCCAGAAAAAGGGGTCATTTTTCTGTTTATTAGACCCCCCCCCCCCCCCCCCCCCCCCCAAAAAAGAAGAAAATAAGAACAAAAAACAAACAAATTAAACAAACAAACAAAAACAAACAAACGTGTTTTTTTTCTTAGACAATTTCTCACTAAAATAATAGGCTTTTCGTATGAATTAGCAATATTTTGTTAACCATCCAAAGAATCTTCTCTTTTTTGACAATTATGAATGATATTGCTCATACGAATGATATGAATAGGATATAAACTTCTTGTTATGCTTTAGGTGGATATTATTGGGGAAAGAAAAAAATCTACCAAAATCCTTAAAAAAATATGGTTCAGCTATCAATTAATACATATCATTATGTGGCCCTGGTAGTAAAACGAACGTGGTGTTATATGTTTTTATGTGCTTTTTGTGATAAGTACATTGAACATTTAAAAAAAGGAAATCTATCAGAGGGAACCCGAAGGGTCGGTCTACATTACTAGAAATTATTGTGACCATTTTTGCACGGTTAATAAGCAATCGTTGAAAAAAAAATGTATTTCGATACACAGTTATCTATTGTATTAGTAATCAGTATGAAGTATAATGATTTATTTTGAAATTTATAAAAAAATTATTACGAATTCGGAAATTTATATTCAGATGGCACGGTATGTCCAAAGGGCAGTATATTTGTAAACGTGGCTACTACCTGTTGACACGGACACTGCCCCGGGTATACAATGCCATTTACATGAGAACTCTGTCTATTTGGACACGAGTTATATATTTACCTAGTATTTAGTGATTTGGATTATGTAATTCACATCGTCCCTAGCATAAAAGTAAGCATTGGGACACGAAGAGTAAGTTAGGAAGGAGAGAGAGATAGGTGACTAGTCCTCGGGACAGTCCGGCCAGTAGGCCGGGCGGGGACACTCTCGACCTCACTGAACATGTACTTTGTAAATACCATATATGTATAGGACTTGTACATAATAAATACGAAGAAGAGTCTACGGCGTCGATCATCATTCTTATAGTCATCTACATACACCATACACAACATTCTACAAGTGACTATACAACGTGTAGTTCACATTTGGCGCCGCGACATTGCTGACGTTCCAAGAAGACCACCACTATACGATCAACGCCATTAAAAAGATCAAGGCCATTACAAGGATCAAGGCCATTACAAAAATCTGCACAAACACTACACGATCGACGCCATTACAAGAATCAACGCCATCAGAAGAACTTATAATGAGCACCTTCCTTAAAGAAATCACCTATTGAAGGACCATCGCCACAATTACAGCAAGCATTACAGGAGCAAGAAGACACTTTTCCAGCAACACCAGACCACCATTTGCTTCATTTTAAAGTTTTTGGGGGGATTTGATTTTATACAAAATGTTATTATGTCAGCAAACAATAAAGACTTGATGAAAAGCATGTCAATTATCAACATTTATAATATTGTTTCTTACTTTAATAAAAACTTTGTAGTGTCGGTATAGAACCATCACATCATTCACAGGAAAAACAAACCTGCTTTTCCGACACATGTGCACACGCTTCGATCGACAGCAGTACTCCATGGTCAGATGCAGCCATTTGTGACACAGTTAAAAAGTATCGGATATGCACCTGTAGGATATATTAGGACTCTATCAAGACCATACCATAAGTTTGTCGACTACTGGTACTGGAGTACTGCATGTCCGAATAATGGTGTTCTACACACTACCCAGTTACCAGCATTTATCGTTATTTGTTTTCAGCCACATTACACCATGAAAATTATCAATTGTATTCATCCTTATTCACCTTCTAGTCTGTATTCCATAGTAATGCTGTACCATATTCTCAACGCTATACGTAATCACCGGAACACCTTCCTCCGTCTTCAGGACCTTCATTCCGGGATACATTACATTACTATAGTACGTGTATTTACTTACATGTCTATCAATACCAGCATCATAAGCCTCAGAAACACTGGCGTTACCGCCATCACTTTTGTCAATACCGCCAATGGACGTAGCGTTTACATTAGTTGTCTCGCTTACACCGACTTTCTCGCTTTCACTGACATTCTCGCTTGCACTGAGAGTCTCAGTTACCCTAACGCCGGTTTTCCCGCTAATACAGGTAGCCTTACAAACACTGACAGGCTCATCAACACAAGTTTCATCACTCATTTCAAAGTTTTGAAAAGAGTTATCGGCTTGTTTAGTGTAATTTGTGGTGTTTTGTGACATTTGAGGAATTTGCTGTAGGGACACTGATTTAACCTTATCATCACTACAGTAGATCTGATCTGTTGTAACTGCCGTGTCATAAGTTGCCTTGTTACACATGCCCCCGGTATGTGTTAATTTATGTCTTTTAAAAGATGATGATCGACTTAATTGTTCACCACAAACATCACATTTGTAAGAATTCTTTATCACATGTGCTATCAGATGACGTTTAAGAGTTGATTTGTGACCGAATCCACTTCCGCAAATATCACATTTGTAAGGTTTCTCTCCAGTATGTGTTATTTTATGTGTTTTCAGATCATATGGTCGTCTAAATCCCTTACCACAAATATCACATTTGTGAGATTTCTCTTCGGTATGCGTTTCTTGATGTAGCTTAAGTAAATATAATTTACAAAATGCCTTACCACAAACATCACATTTGTGACGTTTTTCTATGTCCTGGCTTATCTTATGTCTCTTTGGACCTATTTTCTGACCTAATCCTTTGTTATCAGTATTCCATTGTAAAAAGTTCTCTCCAGTATGTGTTATCAGATGTAGCTTAAGGGGATATGGCCGACAAAATCCCTTACCACATACATCACACGTGTAAGGCTTCTCTCCAGTATGTATCATGTTATGTTGCTTTAGTAAAGATGCGTAACTAAATATCTTTCCACAAACATCACATTTGTAAGATTTCTCTCTGGTATGTGTTGTCCGATGTCGACGGAGCTTATATTTCCTACGAAAGCCTTCACCACAAATATCGCATGTGAATGTTTTTTCTCTAGTATGTGTTGTTTTATGTTTTTTTAGATCATAAGATCGTCTGTATTCTTTATCACAAATATCACATTTGTAATGTATCTCTCTTGTATGGGCCTTCCGATGAACGCTAAGAGCTGCTTTCCCACCGAATCCCTTACCACAAACACCACATTTGTAAGGTTTCTCACCAATATGTTCTGCCCGATGATGGCTGAGATCTGATTTAAGACCAAATCCTTTACCACAGATATCACATATGTGTGTCTTTTCTCCAGTATGTCTGATTTTATGTTTCCTAAGATTTGCAGAGAGTTTAAATTTCTTATCACATAAATCGCATTTGTAAAGTTTTTCGTCGGTAGGTGCAACCGCATGACTGTTGGTATATGATTTCAGATCAAATCCTTTGCCACAAATATCGTACTTGTCCAGGTCCATGATTTCGGAAAGCCTATTTTATTGTTCAGAAAATCATTAACTATCTCCGTTATGTGCTATTCTCATTGCTCGAGGTTGAAAGACTGGAAGAAAATTTTACTAAAAGAGGCATGCTAGTAAGCGGCCTCTCTACTTCTGTGTTGTAATAACATGAATCAATCCATTCCTTAAGAGACCCCGTACTACTTTCATAACGTCTGTAATCCGTAATATCGTTTGCTCAATGGCCGTTAAACTCACATCTCCTCAAACACAAGAGTGAATCAATGAATGTTGAGATAAACATCTGAAACAGAACAAAGTTAAACGTTAATGGGCTGTTACATACAGTAGCTTAAATCCAGGTTTCCTTAGAAATATCACAATCAAAAGCATTTTGACAAAAGTTGAAATACATACAAAATTCAATATTTTTGATGTGATAAGGAACGTAGAATTGTACATCAATCTGACAGCAACAGTTCCGCTATTTTCCTTTTTATTGGATTAATTTGAATAATTAAGGTATACATGTAATTATAAAGGTTTCCGTTTACAGCACTGATTAGCCGAAGGTCGCTGTCAGTTTATGCCAATCATACTTAATAGCTTTAAGAAAGTGGAAACTTATTCATGAGGATCATTTTTATCATTTTTGAGACGTTAAATGATTCTGGCTAAATGAGTAAACGTAAGGCCCAAATAATTCACAATTGTTTTGACGATATGATATCGTTAAAGTAAGCATTTTATTATTTACATAATGGATGGGTATAATATTTAATGTTTTGTATTACTTTCTTCCTGGAGATGTCGTAGATGTTGGTGAAGTCATTATTGTACACTCCTTGGTTGACAATTTTTTTTAATCCTGGTTTACACACATAGTAAACATACAAACATAATTCCAACAGTAGTGTAATGAATTATCCTGGGCTTTCAGTCCAGGACATTGTCTTGGAGTGGCCCGTTGACCGCCTCCCGACTACTGCCCCGAACTACTTAATATGTGGTACTTAAATACCAAAGATACACGTGTCCAGTAGTCCACGTGGCATGGTGATATACACATTTACGTAATATTATTAGATAATACATGCTAACGCCAGGTATTTAACCCCCTGGCACTTAAAATAGTCCACAGACATGTGGTCAATATAAATCAAATAACCTGGCTTACTTCATGTCTGGTAAATATCTGGCTGTTTGACAATACCTATACACGTGTACATGTACTTATGGACTAATATTTTTGTGTATTTAAATTAAGAATTTTTAAAATAAACAAGTTTCGGTACATAGGTGTCAGTATAAAAAAACACATTAAATACTAAATATTATATCTGAAAGAAAGAATGATTTCAAATAAGATATGATTTGACATCATACTACTGAATTTTAAAGTAAACCATTAATGTATCGATTTTCAAAGTTATATATATGTGTGAGATAGTCTATGGTTAAATGCATATCATAAAAAGATATTGTCCAACTTGTTTGCAAACAATATTATATATTAACTTATTCTATTCAGATTTATATGTAGATATGAATTGAAGTATAAAATGGACATGAAACAAATGATTATATGTATGTATATGTGTAAAATCAATCGTATGACAGAGTAAATTCACCTTAGTTATCAGAAAATGTTTTAGAATTAGAACGATGACTTGACATTGCAGATTCACGAAAGTTACTGAAATAGAACAAAAATCAATAAATGTAAAACGCTTGTAACTACCACATTAATTGGTACTACAAGGAGATTATTAAGTACATGTAGTACATGTATTACAGGAATATCATTTAGACAACTTCTTAGTTGTTGAAATAGCTGATGTTTTTCTAATTACTGGCAAATTAGCTTACGCGTGCACGTGTATATCTCACCGGTCGTCCCACTCTTAAAATGTTGACCTTTAAGCAGAAATAGCAACTACTTATATATCTATAGACTCTGGTATGTCTCGCCAAGGATATAGAACCCAAAGCATTCCTCATTGCTCTTAACGGCGAAAACTCAAGAAAAGGCCAAATGTGAACCAGTGTCAAGGGACTTTTTAACAACATTTTTCAAATCATGATCTAATAATTTCTGGTAGAACTTCCTTGACAAAACTTTTTGAAATTCTATAATTTGTAATTCTCTTCCAACTGGTATTATTCAAAGATGATATACTCAGTGGTTATGCGACAAATTAGAAATGAAATTTTCACTAATTAAGTGATTAAGCTAATCAACTTTTGAACAACTGGTGGTTAACAGGCTACTAGTATAATTATACAAACTGCTTCTGAACATATTAATGAACACATCAAGCCAAGCAATTTGCAATTAGAGTGGATCAACGAGTTTACCGAATCAAGTATAGGATATTGGTTATACTGTGGAAGTTTTTATGCTACATGTACATTGTGTACGCAATAACATTCTTGAATGTTTTTATCTTATTTTAAAAATATGTACTAATATCATATGACTATGTATATGTTTGTTCTTCAAACCTTATTCCTATAATCTATATTCTCGCTTATAGGAAGCACCCACTCCATATGTTAATTAATCAAACCAACCCCTACAGGCCCCACAAACACACTTTCCTTATAGGGACTTGGTTTACATGAAACAGCAGCTGATTGGCTGAATAAGTTGTGCGAGTACATGTTGTCGGTTTGTGACGAGTCGTCCTGACATTCGGTTTTCGTCACGATAATAGGATCTTTCGATCACCTTTTTGTTTGGTTTCTAATGCCTAAATTTTACCTTTCTACACAATTACATCTATATGGTTTTAATATTGGTTCCATTTCGTTTAAACGAACTAATTTTAATATGGGATTGGCCACCCGATATTGTCACTGCAACCCGCTGTTTGGGCCGAGTTTTGCGGGACGAAATGTACATATCGAGGGAAAAAAACAATAACAAAAACATTCATGACATAACACGCGCTGTCATCACATCGAATCGACCCGCGATGCTTTTCTGTTAAACCTTTAAGTTATATTATTTATTTATTTGTTCATTCATTCATTCATTTACTTTTAGCATCTGTACACTACCAAAGATGTTTCCTTATTAATCATAATAGGCCCTCGGCGAATTTAGTATCGACCGAGGGGGATCATTTTTACAACATTATGATACTTTTTGTTGTTTATACCTACTATATTTGTGTAACTGTTCCATGCTTCTATGTCTATATGTGATCGTATAACATTTTGAGAATAAACATAACTTTTGTGACATACTCTCTCATACTACATGTATATCGAATTTATTTTAAATTCTCGATGATTCAATTAAAACATTTACCGAAACTCTTACTTCTATTGCCGAAAAAACGATACCAAAGTCCGTTCCAAAACCTACAAAGTTTCTTTTATCTGAAGAATCTTTTATTAATAGATCCGGCCGAAAGGCAGCTCTAAGACGATTTTTGACTTCCCCAACTGTCGAAAATTACAATAATTTTAAAATTTGGAGAGCAAAGGCTCGGCGATCTATTAAATCCGATAAAAAGAATAGCTGTTTTTGTTTAACCGCCTATTAACAGCCAGGGTCATTTAAGGACGTGCCAGGTTTTATAGGTGGAGGAAAGCCGGAGTACCCGGAGAAAAACCACCGGCCTACGGTCAGTACCTGGCAACTGCCCCACGTAGGTTTCGAACTCGCAACCCAACAAATAAGACAGACAACCAAGTTTAACATATAATATATAATAAATGGATATAATGTAAATGATAGCAATGAAAACATTCTTACCTCTATCAATGTTAAAATGTTTTAAATGAACACAAGGAAAAGAAGGACGTCCTGGTAGTACGGTTGTGGTGTAATTGTCCTCGTACTAGAACTAGTGTAGATCTGACTAGGTTTCAGTGTGGTTACTGTGACACAATGACACGTAAATCCAGTTTAACAATACTGCTGATTGGCCGGAGGTCACTGGCAGTATCACTGATCACATTTCATAGATAAAGGCATGTCCAAACTTATCCTTGGGCTTTAGATTTAAGATCTTTAACATGTAATAAATACTCACGGCTTAATGCGTTTATTTAACCCCCCTGTACCGAAACATGTTTTGTTTCAAAAATGCTAAGTTAAATAGACAAAAATATTGGCGTGTATATGTATAGTCGGACAGCCAGATATTTACCAGACATGCAGTAAGCTAGGTTATCTAATTTATATTGACCAGATGTCTGTTGACCATGTTAAGTGCCAGGGGCATAAGATTAAATACCCGGCGCTATCATGTATTATCTAACAATATTATGTAAACGCTTATATCACCATGCCACGTGGACTACTGGACATGTGTATCTTTGGTATTTAAGGACCACATATTAGGTAGTTCGGGCTAGTCCGTCGGACAGGACTTAAAACGGTGCCCCGTGTAAGAATGTCCAACTTGCACGATAAAGATCCCTCTGCGGTCTTTCGATGAAGAGTAGGTGTGATAACGCCAGCCCAGAGGATAGGTTTTTTTTAGGCCAATACTTTATTTTTCATATCATTTAATAGGTATTAATTAGACGGACGTTAAAACTTCGATAAACCAAATTTATATATAGGGTAGGGTCCTCTCTCTTCTCCACTTCTGCGATAGGGTAGGCGTAAATGCTACTAAACAGTGCAAGGTTAGAACTCCTTCGGACTCAGGGAGTCGTCTAAAAAATTACCCATAAGTTCTCCAACCAACTCCCTTCTCTTCTTTCCCACTCTCTTCTTTCACTCCATACAGTGCCCACTCTACTCAATTTCCCATCTGTTCTCGTCAGCTATAAGGCCGTAAGGCCGTAATAGCGGACGTAAAACCCATAAATAAATAAATAAATAAATAAAAGGTAGTTCGGGGCAGAAATCGGGAGGCGGTCAACGGGCCACTCCAAGACAATGTCCTGGGACCGGTTGTTCAAAGGTTGATTAAAAGTTAATCGAGGATTGAAGCTTCATTAATCCATCATTAACTTTTTGACGTCATTTCCAGAAAATGTGACGTTGCTCAAACGTTCATTAACTTTAAATGAGGATTAAAGCTTGATTAACTCCCCAATTTTTAATGAAGGTTAAGGCCTCCATTAAACCAAGATTAAACCTCCTCAACTGCATAGTTCTGCTAAATGATGGCGATGAATCTGTTGTTTGATATTCTGGGAGAGGAAGGGAACCGGGTTCGTCGACCGCGAGTTCACTACGACCGGTCTTCGCCGTTAGCTGACCTAAATGATGACCAACTTAGAGCGAGGTATAGGTTTGGCAGAGCTGGTATCGAATTTATTATTGGCATAGTGAGAGATCGCCTTGAATATCCAACAAAAAGAAGCAACGCGCTATCGGTGGAAATGCAGGTAAACATACAATACTTACAATCCACGTACATTCAAAGCCACTGTCTGTTTGTTTACACTTGCATTGACATCCCATAATTTTGTAAAACGCATATCTGATGACGTAGGACGTACTCGATCCCAAGGGGCACATGTGGGGTTATAACAATTAGTAAAACGATCTAATATAGAAGGTGAATTAATCTATTGTGGCATATATTGTAAATAGTGTTATATTCTTGATCGTGTTTAATTTTCGTTTCTATTATATTCATAATGATTAGTACAGTAGCATAACATATACATGTACCTATCCTTGACATTGTGATCGCTGTCAGCAGGGGTTATGTCACTTCTATAAATTCTATATATGTCTCTGGTTAGACTATAATGTACGTTTGAACGAATAAGTCGGACTTTGCCCACCTACGTGAGATGTTTTATTATAATTTTTTTTCGCGACAGTAGGATTTTACAGTCGAAAAGAAAATCGAATATAATACACACAACATGCTGTGCTAGTTCTATATGAAATATTGTTTGTTTGTTTGGTTATTTTCCAGTCTATAGTTATTATAGAATGGTTTTAGTATTCTGGATACAATTAGCTCTTATTCATCGTACCCATTTTCTCAGGTGCTGATAGCCCTGCGCTTCTATGCGACGGGAACATTCCAACAGGTTGTTGGCGATACAATTATGGCTGATAAATCTACTGTATCGCGGGTGATACGCAAAGTGTCGGAAGTTTTGTCTTCACTGATACCACAATTCATCAAATGGCCGGTCAACAGACAAGACAAATTGAAAATACAACAGGGGTTTTATCAGCATGGTGGATTCCCAGGCGTTGTCGGAAGTATTGATGGTACACACATTCGGATACAAGCACCAACAAAGGACGAACCTAATTTTGTCAACCGGAAAGGCTACCACTCGATCAATGTACAGGCCGTATGTGATCATGAAGGTATCTATAACAAATACGAATTCACAAATAACTGTACAAAAAAAAAAGGTAAAATTTCTGCAGCCAAGGATAAGTCATTTCGCTACTGTTGGAACTATTTATGTACGTAAACCATAATAAAAGGTTGGCCAACCGATGAGTCTACAGTTATGACTTTTATCATCACTAACAACATCACCAACAACAAACTATTAAATATTATACACAGACAGTTGTTTTTTTTTTTTAGAAAATATTGGTCAATCTATCATCTGATCATTTACGAGATGAATAAGTAATATGAATATTGAAAAAAATATGTAAGAAATTCTACCATGTTTGCTAAGCAACGCCAGTTTTGATTGGTTTAAAAACGCGAGTTCGAATCCTACGAAGGCCGTTTTTTTTTTCATCATTTTTTTTTACATTTTCAAAATCAATGTTATATGATGGATGTTCTTGATCGTAGTACAGCAGTGCCTGTAAAGAAATGTATATCTTATCAACAAATAATGCAATACTCAAGAAATAAATTACAATGTTTTTCCGGGGTTTCTTTGCCGTTTTTTTTTCTATTAGAAAGAGGTATTTCTCAGAACTAAACACACGAATCATCGTTAATTATTCCTTAAATAATACACGCTCGGGAGTCACGGCTGTTACAATTATATGTATCTAATATTCACCCATTTACATAACGGTTACTTTAGACGAGCCTGCGGCGTTCGTTATTAATTTAATTGCAAAAAATCCTCGTCCTCGTTGTATATCCTGCAACAATACACGAATCATCGTTAATTATTTCCTAATTAATTCATAACAATGTTTTAATGAAATATCTGCATGTGTATTGAAATAATAACGATTTCAAAAATATAAGTTAATCCAGAGACCTTTATTATTTTTTCGGCATAGCCGTCTAATTTTGTTTTGGCCATGGATATGACGCGACAGGTGGCGTTACAGGTCAAGATGAAGAATGTGATTGGTCAATGGAGCGGTAAATGGAAAATTCAGATATGTAGTTAAAAGCGAATCAAAGTTAAGATTGAATGCAAGCTAAATAAGTGGATGTATCTTTTCAAATGACACATTAATAAAATCATATTCCTGATTCAAATGCAGTCTTATTATTAGTATCAAAAATGATTCAAACTGATTTAATTTTGTTATCCGTGCTGAAACGCATTAGTTCGTTGATTTATTTCACCAGCAGTATTACATTATAACCACCAGCATTAAAACTATGCCGTTTATCTTTTTAAAGATATTTCTTGTTTATTTAGTATACATGTATATAGGTCTCCGGTTAATCCGATACCTAATAACATTTAGAGGGGCTCTTAATCGTATGTAACAGCTTAATACAATATATACTTTGGTTTGGTTTATTTTTGTTTAACGTCCTATTAACAGCCAGGGTCATTTAAGGACGTGCCAGGTTTTGGAGGTGGATGAAAGCCGGAGTACCCGGAGAAAAACCACCGGCCTACGGTCAGTACCTGGCAACTGTCCCACGTAGGTTTCGAACTCGCAACCCAGAGGTGGAAGGCTAGTGTTAAAGTTTAAGCTTAAAAAATGTGATTTAGGATGAAACTAAAAATGCTGAAAGTCCGACTTTCTTAGCGACTTTAGTTTTAGAGTAATTGCGGTTATTTTTCGAAAACACACCACACGCCCAAATCCGTTGACCTCCTTTCGGTGACCTCCGACCTGTGACGTCACAGGTTTAACGGGATCAGAACTGCCGTAAAGAAAATATATAGAAACAAACGTGAACACGTGCCTGCAACTAATGCGAATTAGACAACAATAATGTAAGTGCTGAATAAACATTTTGAGTTATATTTGTGAATTAGTTAATAACAAGTGTACCGAAACCAGGGACATATACATTTCTATTATCAGAGAAATATGTAGAGAGATAAGTAACATCGCTATTTCCCCATACCAGTGGTGGCTCCCTTTATTCGTGACAACTCAAGCATATCCCTTATCAAGAGCGCCCTGTCCCCTATCAAACACACGCGAGCACAGGTAAATCGGGCTTTGCGCATGTGTGTATAGATGTACTGGAACTTATTCGACATATCCTGGTTAATCCGCCATTACGTCAGACCAGAACATCGTTTTATTTTGGCCACTACAAAAGTTACCACATTAACCAAAAACTATCAAACTTATGGGATATAGTCTTATTAATCATGCACATTGTTGTCATTCATCCGTATTTTCGAAAATCCATTGGGTCTTATCGACATGTCCAAGTTTTGTAATTAAGCAGCCATTACGTCCGACCAAAACATCGTCAATTTTAAACGCACACAAAAAGCACATCGTTTTATTTAGGCCACTACAAAAGTTACCACATTAACCCAAAACTATCATACTTATGGGATATAGTCTTATTGATCATGCACATTGTTGTCATTTATCGTATTCTCGAAAATCCATTGGGTCTTATCGACATGTCCAAGTTTTGTAATTAAGCAGCCATTACGTCCGACCAAAACATCGTCAATTTTAAACGCACACGAAAACGGATTACATCATACATACTTTATTATGAGGGCATGATTTGTTACATACCAATATTGATTTCGGTTATAATACTTCTAGTAATAGAAGTTTGAAATGAAATTCATAAACGATGTGAAATAAATGCTAAAAAAATGAATTTTTACTTGCCAAAACAGTAATGGATACGTTGCAAATACGAAATGCAGATACTGTTATTTGTGATTTTCGGATAATTGTAAAACTTGACCATGAAAGATAAGCAACTCCTGGACAAGATTCATAAAATAAATTTTCAACATCATGGGTATATGAATGAGTCAAATTAGGTAAATTATTCTATAGGGAAAACGAAAATCACTGAATTCCAAACAAAATGTGTTTTATTTCAACCACTTGAAAATGTATTCTGTTTAGTATAGCTCAATTTACGTATAACCTGTACAACCATATCTTCGGGGCTTTTTTTGAAGTGCATATAAACCAAACGCGTCAACCCCCCAAGCAATTATCAGCGTGTGCCGATTAGAACGCCAGAAATCACAGACACCAATCAATCAAATCAATCAATCATATTTTATTAAAGTGTCACATGTCAATACAATCATAATAAAACAGCATTTGAGACTTAGCATAAAATTGATATCGACATCCAGCCAATTTTGGCTTATGAGACACTATTAGAACATTATCTATATACACTATTAAATAAATATATAATATCATACAATATATCAATACGAATCAGAAATCATAATAGACAAACTAAAAGTACAAAGATCTAGTTCTTAAAAGAGTCATTATCGGTTTTAAAATATAACTGCATACGCACATATATGGACGGAATGTATAAATAATTAAAAATGATAGCAACTATATTATGACTAGTACTTGTTTGAAAATACACTTGTACCAAAGCCAGTGATGGGAGAAGCACGAGAGTGGTTGAGCCTATCCCTACCGACAAGTCGCACAAATCCCATCACTGAATACTCTTTCAGAGTGACAGGTTAGATATGGTATAAATATCAACATCTCTATCATTTATGTACATGCTAATACTATCATCATCAAATTTATAAATTTATACATAAGATATATGTGGATATCATTATGACTAAAAAAACATAGACAACATAAAATAATTATAAAATGCGTCTTAACTATATCAATTTTATGAATTAAAGGGCTATTAACAGACACGGAAAATAAGAAACAGATGTTAAATAAATTGCATAAGCGTTCTTCTTCTACGTAACATTAAAAATACAGTTTTGGCAAGTAAAAATTGGACATCTGAATTTGTCATTAATAAATTAAACTTTCCAATATGATCACAATTTTTAAAATTTACATCACTATGTTCCATTTGATTAAACAGATTAACTCTTAAGTCACTATATGTATTACAGACACACAAACAAATGCATTTCGTTTTCGACTACATCCTCACAGAACGGACAATATCTCTCGTTTAATGGAGTAGGAGGTCTATTGTAGCGACCAGTCTCTACCATTAACGGTGCACTACCACATCTCACCTTGGTTAGCGCGCTTCGGTAAGCTCTAGGCATGTAAATGTTCACATATTGCTCGGTTATTCGGTCTTTCTTATAAATCCTGTAAGTCCGTAATTTATTTCCATTAGGGTTGCCACGGTCATTCCACATCTGGCCAAACCACTCACTTTCGTCTTTATGTCTAATTTTAGATTTGATCATGTTCATGATTTGTTTCGTGGGTTTGGCTCCAGATCCTACGATGTCTTGGGAATCATATTTGCGGCTGAGCCGAAGTGCCCGCGAATCCCAGGAAGTTCCTCTCCGCTTGGACCACAAATGAATTTTATTGAGTAAACGATCACTATTAACAGAGTTAACTCGACAGTATAGACGAAATACTTCGATGTGTTGCTTACTTTGCGTAGATAACCATCCCATGTCTCCAAACATGCCGACGTTAGAGGTGTTCTTGGAAGCACCCATAAAAACTCTCATAGCGCGATTTTGGACATTGTTTATCTGTTTTCGTTGGGGCTGTCCCCAAATACCGGAACAGTAAAGAAGGACAGGCTCAACAAGACTCTCATATAACTTTGTGAATACTGAATAAGTCATTCCACCGGCACTATAAAACTTAGAGATGAGGAGACCGAGGGCTCGGCTTGCGGATTTAGACAGTTCTTTCACCGCGATGTTCATATCTGCGTAATCGTCGAACCAGAGTCCTAAGTATTTATAACGGTCTGTACGTTCAAGAGAGTGTCCATTACAGGTGAACGAAAACTGAGTAGCAGGTATACTTTTGTGTCTAAAATGCATGACTTTAGTCTTTCCAGCGTTAACAGAAAGGCGCCATCGAGAACACCAAGACGAGACAATGTTCAGAAGGGATTGGAGACCCTCTTCTGATGACGTCATTAACACAATGTCGTCGGCGTAAAAGAGACAGCTAACCAAGACACCATCGATGTCAATACCAAATTCTGAAGCGTTAAGTTCCTCAATCAAGTCATTAATGTAAATTGCAAAGAGTGTTGGGGAGGCTAAACAACCTTGTTTTACCCCACGTGACACAGATAGCCAATCAGTGTGTAGGTTGTTGACGCGCACGCAGCAAGAAACACCATCATAAAGAGCAAAAACAGCCTTGAAAATCTCACCTTTTATTCCAGTCTGTAGAAGTTTATACCATAAACAGTCTCTGACGACCGTATCAAAGGCTTTGCGTAGGTCTATAAAGCATGAATAGGTCGACTGTTTAGCGTTGATGCGATTTTTCACGACGCTGTATAGCGAATACACGTGGTCCTGACAACTTCTATCCTTCCTAAAACCATTCTGCGCGTCGTGTAGGATATTATTTTCCTCTAGCCAGGAAGAAAGACGACGGTTGAGGATATCGCAATAAACTTTACAAGGAACGGACAATAGGGTTATACCTCGGTAAGACAAAGGGTCCATAGGATCAGTACTATTTGGTTTGACAAGAGGGTTGATGATACCCTGCTTCCATTTATCAGGGACGATTCCATGGTCGAAACAATAGCTGATAAATGAGAACATGATATCCACGCAGGCGTCGTTTTTTAACACTTCCGCCGGAATACCGTCGACTCCAGCCGCCTTACCTACTTTGGTACGACATATTGCGTCCAGCACCTCCTGTCGTTGTATAGGTGCGTTGAGGTTTGATACATCCTGGTTGTTGTTTAATGGCACTGTATTATTTGTAGCACGACCCTTCACCATCTCAAGGTGATCATCATCATACGTTGTAGCTTCTACGTCGTTTGGCGTGTATAGTCTGTTCGTCAACGTTCCAGAACATCGTGTGTGTTACTAATGATGTTTCCGTCGTCATCTTTAACAAATAGAGGCATATGTGAAGTTCTGTGATTAGCGATTCCTATATTCCCGATATCCTTCCAAAAATCCCTTGAGTTAGGTTGCTCTAATTTATCATGTAGATCATTCACTTGTTTTGCCTGAAACTGACGTTTGACTTTCCTGTGTAACTTATCGAATTCTTTTCGTTCTGTACAAAACAATTGCTTCAAACGGCGTTTTTGAGATTTATTAGTATCTATACATCTAAGCCAAGCACGCTCCTTGGTAGCAACGGAGTTCCATTTACTCTTCAACTCATCGTTCCAATATGGTTTTGTAGTCGGATTTACGGAAGAGTTGATGTTGGTTTTCGCGTGGACTCTCATACCGGCATTGTCCATATTAAGATGTAAAAAGTGAACAAAATCGTCATATGCAGAATTAACATCTGCTCTATTGCTTAAATGGTTTTCCAGGCGTTCAATAGTTGCGTTTATATTGGGTAGGTATTGGTGTCCGAGTAGGAAGTCATTTGGAACTTTTTTGGCGTTATATCGGGTGCCAGAAGTCACGCTACCACCAATCTCGTGATTACACTGCATATTGGAAATATTAACATTCACGGGAAGTAGCAGAGCGCATTCCAATAGAGAGTGATCCGGGTATGACATAGCTGGAATACCGTCAATGCTCTCAATCACTGCAGACATAGTCCTGACTTTAAAGTCCGTAACGGATTGCAGCTGATCGTGCGGTACAATCATATAATCGACTACCGATCTTCCCCTGGCGGATATACATGTGAAGTTATTATCATCGTCATTATAACGGCCGTTCAGAATACACATGTTTGAATCAATACAGAAGTCAACAAAATGATCACCATAAGAGTTTAAAGTAGTATCTATGGAATGTCTGTGTTGAACACGGTCAACGCCTTCGATATAATCGGATAGGTCACCAGTTCTAGCATTGAAATCTCCAAAAATAAACACGTGACCTTCATTTTGGTACATGTGTACTTGATGTAAAAGTTCTGAATAGGCAATGCAGGGATCATGTGAATGAGTTGAGTTTTCAGGGGGGAAGTAACACACACACAGGCAGATGGTAAAATCGTCAGACTTAGATCTCATTTTTATCCAATAAACATCTTTGTCTTTATTTAGATCAGATACAACGAAATAGTTCAGTATAGATGTTTTCAGAAGGAATCCTACCCCTCCAGAACCGCGTTTGGCGCGCGTATGAATGTTAGCTCTGTTGTGACCAAAGAAACTATACCCATCAACGGCTATTTGTTCGTTGTTCGTTAAAAACGTTTCACACAATGCAATAACGTCGAGATTAAAGTGTTGAATAACTGTACCTCTAAACCGAGAGTTATCATTTTCATGCCTGGACCAACCGTTTACGTTCCAACCATCTAGTCGAAGACTGGCCTAACGGCGCTCAAAGCGGTTTTGACCTTGTGTAGTGTGATTATCACGCTGATGATGACGTCGACCTTGACGTTGGTCATTACGCCTGTCATTAGAAAAACCATGATTGCGGTTATCGCGAGGTACGTCTGTGGTGCAGTGACAGGTATGACGAGCTTGTGGACCGTAATTTCACACCTGGTAATTGTTAAGCGGTATACTAACTCCAAACATGTTTATATATTTTTAAAGTCCTGGTTTAAGTGAAGATATGACTTGCGACACACGAATGGAAGTAAAATGATCTTAATCACTTCACAATAATGGCACAATTACAACAAATAATGATGATAATAATAACAACAAAAAATAAATAAATAAAATTTGAAAAAAAAATCATACACGAAAATCATTGCGAGTTTATAAGTTTTAGTATTAATTATGATTAGTCACGATGAACTATTTTTTATCATAAAAACGGAGCTAAAATTATGGTTTTGATAAGTACCTTTGGTATGTACATGTACCTATATATAAGCTGTCAATAATATTATAATTGTTGCGAAGCACTTTTATATAATTTCACTGACAACGATCGTATATAAATTATATCTTTCTCAAGCATTTAATCGTCGGTAATCCCTGACACCATGACATATAAAATAAGGGAAACAATCTGTATATTTAGAAGTACGTTGTAGGCTCCAACACTAGTTTGCATACGGGAGAGATTTAGTCTATTGTAGATCATGATGATTATAATATATTACTTTGTGAATTTCATGAATAAAAGCGGGTTTGGTATAGCATACAACACATAAGTTTACTGTATGTGTGTATCGTCTTTTCTCACAAACCAGAGTATCCAGACCTGTTGTATTAATAAATATTGTTGGTATGTTTATTTGTTTATTTGGGACGGTCACGTGACTGAAGAATCGGTCAGTCGTGGTGTTGCACGGTCTCCAGATTATGTGCCTATTTCACACTTAATCCTGATTGTTTTGGAATGGACACATCTCATGTATAAGATAGTATGGATCGCCTGTAACAAATTGGATTTCGATATTACAGTGTACTTTTCCGATATTTTGTTTCTTTGTTCGTATGTATGGGAAGGGAGGCAACTCTTGTTGGAGGTACCGTTTTCAAGTATTTAGAGAGCTTCGCTCGGGCGCCTTCAGCGCCCTACAGCTACAGTGCAGGCCTTAGGAATGAACACAAAGTCAGCATGTGCCGGCGTTTGATTTCCTATTCAAGGGGTCAATCACCGCGACTGATCACCCTAAATCCCTATCAGGGATCATGAAAACGGCGTCATCGCGATCCCCGGTGGTAATGTGTTCATCAAAATCCGCGGTGATCGTTTCTCCGCGAAACATCAAAGCACTTTGTCCGCCGCGAATCCTGATGATGCAGCCCCGGAGGGCCACGATTACATTCAGCCCTCGGTTTTACCTGTGGTGGTGTGGCTCTCAGTTGACCATTATCGACCCTTATCGTTGTACGTGTACCGATTTTTTTACCGCTAGCAGTCGAGACGATTGGTAGATTTTGTGACTTACATGCAAGTGTCCCATCCCTAATGTAAGACTCGAATTCGAAGTGATATGGTTATCCGTGACGATCATGGGTATAACTAAATAAAAAAAAATATCTGGATACCGTATAGTGAGCAGTGGCGTAATAAAACAACTTCCACTTTACATGTTCTTTTAAAAACATAGTTTATTTTTTACTTTCTACAAAAGAAATCAAAAATCATATCAGAAGGGGGGGGGGGGGGGGGGGGGGATTGCCCCCCCCCCCCCCACACACACTTTTTCAGTGGGGGGGAGGGGGCAAACATATCTTTTTGCCCCCCCCACTTTTTGACATCCAAAATCTAAAAAAGGGGAATTAACACGAATTTATATATTCATTTCGATAAATATCTGTATATTTTCGAACCGATAATGTTTTCTTGAAGGCAACGATAAAAACTTTATCTTGTACATCCGGAACATTCCGACTTTTATACTAGTATATCAATCCTCAGACCTGTGTGTCGGTCGTCTGCAATAGCCTGGTAAGTCAATATTTATATCTTAATACGAAATTTTGCTTAACTTCATCACATAGATTCAATAAGTTGATGATAATTTGTGAAGTTAATTGAGTTCATAATGAGAACAAGACAGAAACACAACATGAATAAGAATGCGCGGTTTTAACGTGAATAGTGATACTAATTACCGACAGGTACGAGGAAATACAAAAAAAAATCGGCTCGCGCCTATGGCGCTCGCTTTATCACTAAATTACTGCCCCCCCCCCCTTTCGATTGCAGATCCACAGGGGGGCTTTGCCACCCTGGGACCCGCTGGGCGGCCCCCAGACCTCTCGCAAAAAGGGAAAAAAAATCGGCTCGCGCATACGGCGCTCGCATCATCACTTAATTACTGGACCCCCCTTTCGAAAACTCCTGGATCCGCGCCTGATCCCGATTTATTGGAAATCTGCTATATTCATTTTCCGCGGAGGACTTAGACCCCCTTGAATCCCCTATCAGGGCGCTGCAACATTTCGTAGTTTAAATACACGACTTAAAGACGTTGTGTGTTTTCTTACTATCATTATTTATGTTGATATATATGCTACTTGCAGTTTACAGGGACGATTCCGGCGTGGCTATAGATAGACATACACTTGGGCGCATTCAAATTTCTAAATTCGGTAGATATAGAAATCCATGCTCATATTTTCCAAACTATATATAGTAGTTACTCAACTTCATTATTTCATTAACAGCCAAATTGTCACAGCAAAATCATTATGCGAGGTCTCTTTTTTTTCGATTACATGCATGATTGGAATCTATGTGTGTATACTATAAATGTTGTGTATATTGTTAAATGGAAATGTCAAATAAATATTGTTTGAAATACAGACTACAGAATGATGTGTATGTATAGTCCGATGTGCTCTCTTTATTGTGAGAAAACAATACATTGGTGTATGTAATAAAGAAATCTATAAAATACATTTTAACATATTTCAATTAATTATAAGCATAACATGGGAATCTTTCCCGTCCCTTTTATTTTGGAAGCAAAACAAAATAACGTACTAACAATACAGACGTCACCATTACGATCAAGACCTAACGTCCAAACAATGTGAACTATTTCATCCTTTCTCTATCTATAGACCAGTCTATTTTACGTCCAAAGAAGCCTGATGATAGATCATGTAATCTGAAATTTTCCATTGAACTGGTAGGTAACAAAGGAGTTCCAGAAGAAAATATTTACCTTCTGTGAAGAGAATGTCGGAGATGAGTATATAATAGATATGTTATATCATTATCTTGGTTTTGTTTTACAACAATCATTGAAAATTCGCTAGGAAATCATATACATGTATTCCAAATCATTACCGTTTAAATCCATATGAAACCAAGCTGAATGATCTATTAAACGGTCATACTTATAAATGAGTTATAAATGGTGTATCATTATTTTCTAGAAAAAATATCTATATCGCGTAATATAATCATAATTGAAGTTAGTTAAAACGATATAGATTAATTCGCTATACACAGAACAATTACCGGCCGTGTAGTTACCGTTATAGAAATGTTTTCACCGACTGTTAACCGCTGCCAATCACATATTTTAATTACAATAGAGAGCTTACCTGTTTCGCAATGACCCCATCGGACCCCTATGGTTTTTTACCTGAGGGGAAAATATGTTGTTATCCAGAAGGATTTTAGGCTATAGTTGGCCATGTCTACTACCTGTATCTCACATCTTACTGTAGGATTTTTTGTTTGTTTAAGACACCTGCCGTTTCCTTTATTTTCTGTATGCGATGTTAAGGCTTTTGTTTCATTTTCTTAAATCATTAACATAATTCAGTTTTAGGTACGCAATGTTATTGTTGCTATACATTTATAATAGTTACGTATTGGTTTGATCAGAGACCTATATACTAGTATATAAGTCTCTGGTTTGATGGTTGTAACTTGACGTGCCCTGCCATCCCATGAAGTAAAATATGTATACAAAATGTACATGTTCGTATACGCTAATGCTATTTAGATGGATCTAGATTTGAAAGTATTCTAAGATCAACTTATATCCGACAATGCTGTCTTCGGACTGAAAACTGGTTATAGTAATTTAAATGTTAACATTGGCTTCATATTCTTTAAGATTATTTAATCAAATATGTGGCAATCGCTTTATGAACGAATGACGAATTTAATGCAGAAAGTTTTGTTTAATACAAGTACACACAATGAAACAGGGACATGTAATAATTCAAGAGTCCCTGCTTGAAATAAACAGATGAAATTACACATTTTAAATCGCAACAATTAGTGTTCGTGTATTATTTCAATAAGTAATAACAAATACACGGGATAACAGCTACCGTAATTATTTAAGTACATATAAACTTAATATTGTGAAATTATACCCTTATGTTTGGGCGACATTCTCATACATCCTAGCGTAAAATACTTTTTTACAGCCAATTAATTAGACAATAGATAGTTGGATACTTGCATCGAATGGGGTCGACAGTTTACCTGATGACACACCCTAATCAGGCACAGCCTACTATAGCTCCGCCCATATACTCTCAGATTTGTTGTCACAGGTGTGATTGACCTGTCTAGATGATTTTCACAAAGGACATCGTCGAAGTTTTAATCAAGTTCAAGTTCAAGTTTTATTTTATTTGAGTGTCACATGTCAATACAATACTTGTTTAAGATATGTACATAAGAACAATAAAATACATATTGACATCCAGCCATTATTGGCTTATGAGACACTAATTACGATTAAAATCTATTAAAAGCTATCGATTATGCTATCCGTTATTTTGTTAAATTATACAATGATTAAAATATATAGATTATCAATGTCACATACTTATTTTTTGGAGTTCAGAGACTAACACTAGTCTGTAATAGTTATGGTATTATCAGGCTACACATGAGCCTAAAATTAATTAGTAAATAATTGTACTGCATATTAATGAGCAAATTGTTCATCTCAATAATTAATTAAATTCCACACTGGATATATGAAAGCTGTACCATCCTATAGTGTAGAACCTGGTTAGTCTCTAACCCTCATAATATATACAAAATACAAGATATTACTTTCAGGAGAATTAAACATACTATAACAATGCTGTTGGTATATATTTCCTGCATTTGTACATATTATAAATGGTAGCTGCTAATATAAGCTATCAAAAATGCTATTCATTATCATTGGTATCTACAATGATTAAAATCTATCGCATATTATTTTATCAATATCACACTTATCGTGAATAAAACCTGTTCCGGATAGAACTGGGATTTCCCCTACTGAAGCGATTCCAGCACATCAATTTACATTTCTCAACATGTGATTGCATTTCCCGTAATCTTAAACAGTTAATTGTCACACACATGGGAGAGTCGAACGCGAAGCCTTGATATCGCCTGGCCACTTCCCGTTCTAGTAATTCAACATATGTCCATGTTGTTGACCGACAAATATAGTTTCACAGTTCGCACCCGTATGTCAGAGAAGGTAGTAGGATATTCTTTCAGATAATTACACTGAACGCTGGGGACATTCCATTATTGTGTATGCCTAAACCGATCATCGAGTTAAAAGCTATTTTTCATCCGTTGACACACACATTAGTCACCATTAAGCAGTGTAGTCAGAAGATGTCCAGCATAGGTCATTTTTATATTGAAGCTGATTGTGTCCAAGGTAGAAGGGGGTTTTAGGTAGAAATTTATGTGGTTTTTTTTGTTTTTTTTTTTCGATTTTTCAAAAATAGCAACTCCACTTTTGTCACTGTTACAGGTCATTCACCGTTTCAATGAATATTCATAAACAATGTCTAGTTCGCGCTGCATGTACCTTGCAGAGGCAGCAGCAACAAGAGTATCATCAGCTAAAAAGAGTCCAGGTACATGAATATCACATACACGTAAACCTTTCATACAAAGATCAAGGGCTATGACAAGATCGCTAATCATTACTTAAAAGAGCAACGCAGATATTACTCGGTCCTGACCGACACCTTTCAAGATGGCATATGGTTCTGATAGCCGTCCTCTATAAAGAACACGCGAAATTATTAAACTAAATGAATCACTTTCAACGCCATATCCTACCGGAAATGCCGGGTTGTGATAGCTTGTAAAGTAATCCATCAACCAACACGGAGTTAAATGCTTTTTGATTGTCGAGGAAAGCGACAAATACCCTTGATCCGCGATTTGTATAGTGAAAGATAGTTTCTTTAAATGCAAACCCATCTTTCAAGCTACCATATTCGGATCGGACATTCTGTCATACGGATGTGAGCGTGATGTCACGATAACTGTTAACGTCGATTTTATTTTGTATGCCACCTTAAAATAGACTGATCACAATCCTTTTTTAAATACGCTGGATATGTTTCCACTTTTACAATGACGTTAACAACACTGTCGTGTCCGGGAGACTTTCCCGTTTTCATGCCTGTGATGACTTTTTCACTTCATCATTCGTTTCTTTTTTTTTTTAAATAGTCCAGTCTTTTTCCTCAGCTGTTTCAACAATTGGTGTCAATCGACCATTGATGTCTGATTTGAAATCGTCATCAAATACATCGTAATTGCAAGGTTTCGCTAATGCAGCAAAGTGGTTATACCATACACGGTGGATTTAATTTGAGTCTCGTATGACTTGACCGTCAACTTGTCATTCCTGACATGTCTCGATCTCGCAAAGATCGACGTCTCCGAACGAATCGATATAATGTGTTTATATCTACGCACGCGTTGTCTTGTAGTTCGCGAAACTGTTTCTGTTCATATCTTTCTCTTGCTTGTCGCTGTTCCCGCCGGAAGCTACATTTAGATAGCTTATAATTTCTGTAGGATTCAGCATAGCTGTCGCGTTTACTAACCACACGTTCCGAAGTCGTCTCATTGCGGAGAGCAGATCATTCGGGTTACCATCATTCCAGTATTGTTTAAGTGACTTTTGAATGTCTTTCCTGTTAAAGATTCTATAGAGGCATTGATAAGAATATCAGCACGTGATTTTAGGCAGTCGTTAATCTCCTCTATTGTACAGTTTGTCAGGATTTATTCTCATTTCGGTAATCGCGTGATTGACATCTGTTTTATACTTATTAAGTTTCTTGTCAGTAGCCTGCCTCCAGTTAAAGATCGGAAAAGGACTTTCACATATTATTCAACTCATCGTTAGTGATCGAACAATATCCTACAAGATCGACCTTATTATGAGGAACTAAAATATGGTTAATTAGTGATTTTAAGGCTCCACCACAAAATGTTAAGTCTGGTCCTGTTGCCCAATTTTGACTATTAATGGATACTGGTTGTCTTGCGGACATGGTATTTCCTAATATATTACCTCTAATGTTGGAAGATCACAGTTTTTGCTGCCATAATCAGTAGATAACGTCCCATTCATATCTTCTAGAATAAAGACCACTCCTGCCACCGTGTATTTATCGTAGAGCGATTCTACAATTTCTAATGTGTCCCGATAAGCGTTCAAGCTAAAGTTGGTAGACGGCATTAGCACTCCGATCGTATACAGATATTACAATTAGCGAAGCCAACAGCAATATATCGAAATATGTGTTTCTCTTGTTGTTTAACATACTACATATTAACATAACCTCAGACCTAGAATATTATTTAATAAAAAAAAGAGTTTTTAATTTTAAAAGATATTTGTTTGAAATGGGAAAGTTAAATTTACTTTTTACAATTTAATTAATAATATAAGATAACAAAGCCCAGAATTTGTCTTCAATTATTTCTCTTTATTTATCAACATAGTATCAAAATGTAATGTAGGTTAATTATCAAGTAAATAATATAGATTCATTTTCTAATGTAAGCTAGGACAGTCTGAACAGATCTATGGATAATGACACCAGTATAGATTTGTATAGCGATCAGATTTGAATGAATAACAGTGTAACGTCTTTTGTATCACAGAACAAAACCTCACAATTAGCATGCAACCACAGCCATGCTAGAGAAATTTGTTTTTAAGGAAGCCTACAAACGTTTTTACAACATCCTTCCAACTCTTGGAATTAACCTTTATTGTTTTGATCGGTGATAAAATCTTTTTATTTTTTTTTTAATTTTATTGCAAACATCTTTGTCATCAGAAATCCTATGCCTAATTCTGGTTTAAGATTTAATAAGGTGGAGAGTCAAAGGGTTGAAAGTAAGTACATATATTCGAACATTCCGCTTCAGGTGTAGTAGAAATCAGATGACGACAATGATTGATAAGGTACAAGTCTTTCTATCATTGCTGATTTTGTACTTTTACCATGTGATATGACACATATCACATTATGTCATTCTTCATTTGACCACAACATATCATGCACAGTCTTCGAAACATTCGCCTTCCGGACCAACAGGGCAACATGTGATGCACACAATTTTGATATAATGTCATATAAATCAGAAATTAAATGGTTTGATATTTCATTATTATAACTGATAATGACGGTCTCCTCGATTGTGCGCCTCCATTAAATCATCTACAAACAGAAGGATATGAAGTACATACTAAGGTGTATGAGGTCATGTTTGAAAAATTTTCAACATCCACTAAGCTATTTCTTCGTAACAGTGTGCAGAGTCATCTAAATATGTCAAATGTCTACCTTCTGTGATGGTCGGACTGTATTGACGGCAACTGGTGGAATACAGACGAAAATGAAACGTCTGATTTGTACGATCTTGTCTTGTAGAGTTAAGGGTTACTGTGGTGCTCAGTAGTATGTTCTAAAGAGACTACATTATTAAATTTATATTTAATGCAAACTTATGTTTTGTACCCTGGCGTATTAAAGTAGCAGTGTACAGTTAAATTGACCAATTCTTAAAACATAAGACACATATCTAAATATGTAAACAAAGTTATTTACTACTCGTATGACTTATACAAAAGTATATGTATTCGTATTCTATGCAACATTTGTTATTCAAATACAGCTATGAAAGATAGGTTAACTCCTTTGTTTCTGTTTATCAGACCCGTGAAAAACATGTTAAACACTTTTAAAAACCCTGAAAATTTTAAAATGTCATGATTTTTATATCATCCACCACATATTTTTTTCCGGAACTTATTTGAAACAAAAAACCTTATCCTAAAGACAGAATTTATTTTGCTTTGACATGTTTATAGCCATCGACAGTTTCATCTTATATCCACAATAAATATTATAAGATTAGACACGTTTTAACTCATGTTTTAAAACATTTAATAACTCCTTTTTCGAATGTGCGGCTTTTGTCATTCTCCTACACACAGAAAAATAGCAATTTCAGTCTTGATGTTAAAGGATGCATAATTTTTTTTTTCACTCTTGATGTTGCGAGATGCATAATTTCTTTTTTTTTCTTCACTCTTGATGTTGAAGGATGCAAAATTGTTTTTTCTTCACTCTTGATGTTGAAGGATGCATAATTTCTTTTTTTTTCTTCACTGTTGATGTTGAAGGATGTAAAATTTCTTTTTTTCTTCACTCTTGATGATGAGGGATGCATCATTTCTTCTTTACAGGTTCACTTGAATATTGAGATTGTGATTAATTGTTACTTTGCAAACAAGTGGAAGTCAAATGTACAATAATTAGACTTTCTTCTATGAGTCCTTTAAAGTTAATTTGGTGAAGCATCCTGATAATGAAATTTTCATTTTTAAAGTGCATTTTCATAAATGTATTTTATATTATTCTTTAACCAAAATAATTAGTGCAACAGTCCTATATCAGTGCCAAAACTAATATACTATCATTCGTCAGTAAATATATGTTGACGATGTGTCATATTTTGTGGAATAAGTGATATTACATTGCTGACATTATGATAATCTATTTTTCACTTATAATACCTTCGTATTTTCTAAACAAAAGCAACGAAATGACAATCTCCATCATGCTGTGATAATATCAACAAAATATAGAACAGAATACATTGGAAATTCCTCTATTTAAAGACATTCATTTCGAACATCTACTTCACGAAATGTGTTTTATTTATTCTTTTGCATGCTTACGGTTCGATTGGAGGATCGTCATCAAAAATACCATCTGCGCCAGTGTCACCTGTTGCACCTGTTGACCCTGTTTGACCGGAAGAACCAATTGAACCAGTTGAACCAGTTGAACCAGTTGTACCGGCTACACCGGTTTCACCAGATGATGCAGTTTGCACTGTTTCTCCAGTCAATCCTGCTGATCCTGCTGAACCATTTGATCCTGTTGACCCTGTTGGTCCTGCTGATCCTGTTGGTCCAGTTGATCCGATAGATCCTATTATTCCTGTAGGACCGGTGGATCCCATCATACCTGATGACCCTCGTGGCCCTTCATTGGAATCGGTTAAACTCAACAGAATAAATCCTGTAATACAGCAAAATACATAGCGTATGTCATTGATTCTCGGCACAAGTATACTATGTATGCAGTCAATTCAAGAAGTCACGTTTATCTTAGGACTATAACGTTTAATGATGTAATAGTGAATTCAAGCATTAAGCGAATACGAGTTCCTGAAAGAGTATTCGGTATTACCTTTTCATGGTTTGGTTTGGTTTATTTTGATTAAAGTTCGGTAAACAGCTTTGTCAGGGAAAACTCTTACAAGAAGGTTTATATACCTGTGCGTATTACAGGTCGATGGTTGATTATTTTTCGCTCATACTTTTAAAAAAAAGTCACCCATTGGAAAGTGGTCGTATTCCTTTCCAGGTAGGAGAAACTGTTATGTAATCAGTTTCACAAACGGGGCTTCACCATTGAAAGTTTGGAAGACAAATTCGTGTATATTTCACTGTGACTACGAAAATTAATAGATATCTCAACCCGAGTGTAAGAGTTTGGCCAGTCAGCAGGAGGGTTGAGATATCCTTGTTTGCAGAACAGACCCGTGATTGATTCTTTTTCTCACATACTTGCAACCAAACGTAAGTTTTTTATGAAAGTTTTGTATCACGCCGTCTTCAATGCTCCTTGGAATGGGCGTCAGAATTGATGACGTCATCATTTACGACTTGGTTACTCAACGTAAAATGATAATGAAACGTTATTTTGAGCAGCGTCATATAGCACGTGCCGGCTGTCTTCACCCGCCCTGTATAAGATCGATTTATCTTTTCCCCTAGCAACCGCCGGATAACCCTTAGAAGAATGGGAGAAAAAAATGCATACCTAAACCGAAGCTCATAACTGAAGACACAAATGCAACTACAGCTTGCGATGGCGATGCTAGCACTGCAGTGGATGGATAGATGAAGTCTTTTGGAAAGACCATGATCTGAAAGCAAATAACTGTATCAATAACATGACAGGTCGATCACTATGGAAACATCTGAGCTTAAAACATTAATTCCAAATTCATTTCATGAATAAATAATGATAGACATTTTGCTGTGATATGATTTTTCAACACAGTTACAGCTGGAGCATACTTTCTGGTGAAGATAAAAACTAAATAATTTTAGAAATCCATCTGGCAAAGTTGATCATCTATCAATAATTGAACAAAATATTTGTTGAAAAGTATCAAATTAAAAAAAATCTGCATTAAAATAGGTGTCATTGGTGTTTTATCCCTCAAGTCGTTATCCTACCACGACTTTTGTCTGATGGTAATGACACAAACTAAAGTATACCCCACGTACTTCAAGGTATATGTAATGTCCCAAAATATATCAAAATTTGTTACTTATATTTTATATGCTTTAACTTTTTTTCTCGGACTTCCTTCTATTTATCTACAGTACGAGGAGGGTGATTTGGTACTCAAACGCTCACAGCGCGTTTGCGCCCGTCGAGCGATGGAGATTAAAACCCCGCTGCAATCCCGCTGTAATCCCGCGCAAGCGATGTCGCTGCGATCCCGCTCACGCAGCGATTCCGCTCTGACAAGGCAGCAACCCCGCTCAGCCAGCGATTCAGCTCCGGAAGGCCTGCAAACCCGCTCAGACAGCGATTCCGCTCCGGCGGGCCAGCAAACCCGCTCAGCCAGCGATCCCGCTCTGGCGGGCCAGCAAACCCGCTCAGCCAACGATCCCGCTCCGGCGGGCCAGCAAACCCGCTCAGCCAGCGATCCCGCTCCCGTAACATGGACATAAGAAATCCTGCAATTTTTTTTTTAAATATAACGATGAATAAGAAGGAACTCATTTATTTCATCAAAAACATTCGCAGAATGTAATGTAGCGTTTACAAAATGTGTTTCGTATCCACATGCTTGCGTTGTTTTCTGCTTGTGTAAGTATCAAATCAAGAAAAATTTGGTAGCGCGAGTAATGAAGTTTAGTTTAACAAAAAATACATTTTATTAATCATAGAAAAGGGTTAAACACAAAGTTGTTTTTTAAACAACATCTTGTATCTAACAATGTTCATACGGAGAGTGGTGTAGTGCAAAATGCAAATATACATCTGATTTTAATTAGATTGAGTATTCTGATATAAATTTCTAAGTTGTTTTGTCTTTTTGGTGTACATACAGTACATGTACATGTTGGCTTGATCGTATGAAAGAGGAACATGACGCAATTTGGCCTGTTTCGACCTAAAGGTGACCATTTTCAAATAAAAGGTAGTTCTCAGATTTGATATTCGCTGGTGTCAATAACATGGGGGGGAAACATAGTTGATGAAATATTTAAGTTTGGATGTCAATTAGACTAACTACATGAATAATAGAAATCAAAACCATCAGTTTATGCAGCATACGGAAGATTAAGAGATCAAACCACCAACATTTATCTATTTTGCATACATGTGTACATATCTACAAGTTGCGAAGCTTACAACGATGACAACCGAGCAAAATATGAGTGCAATATATATGTTTATATCTATTTTGGTATAAGGTGATGTAAATTCGCAATAAGTCACGTAATATTTCACATGTACTCTAGTTAATCTCTCGCTAGGCGCTGTGCGCGAACAATAATTTATCTTATACTGATACATTTGTGCGTGGTATATCCAATTAAAGTATCGTAGTTATGTATGACGTATTAGAAAAAAGAAGACAATTAGTTCTGTCAATGAAACCTTTTCTTTGATATATGCAGGATTTGAAATGTGGTCGAATTGTACGATCGCCAGCCGTTATGTAGCCATGCTCGTCTGAGTTACCTACAAATGTATTCAATGCACGGTAAACGTCGTAGTATGCACAATGCACGCGCAATGTACAGGGTACCGATACAGTTTTTCGACGGCTGGCAATGGGCAGTATACACTGATACATGTAGGCTTAGTTTGTTGTCCAATCCAATCACATGTACATTTGTATGTGCTTATTGAAACAATACATGTACATGATTTATTACGGATAATGTTGTTATTATGATTAGTATTGTGTGTATATATATGTAAATTGTATATGCACGTTTGGGTAAAATATCCAAGATCGTCCTTATTAAAGTAATATGAAGATCAATAAATAAGTGTATCACGATATCGATCTATATAGGCTATGCCTGATGTCCAATCCTATTGACTTAACATCTCGTCAATAACATGTGTTGAAATTAAAAATATGGATACTGAGTGTTCTATTTTCTTACGAAACCTGACATAAATAGTTATCCCGATTTTTTATTTAAACATATTTTTATTGTAATTTATATGTATTTAAGAGATTGGGCAAAACCCACCTTTCCCGACACAAGTATACATGAAAAAAATACAGCAAGATGGCATAATATGATATTTTAATATAATATAATTTTTTAATATGTTTACAAATTGGTTTGAGCGGAAGAGAGAGCGGAAGGGATGGGGGTGGGGGTGGGTATATATAAAGATATAGTGAAAGTAATTGCTCTTATTTCAATGCATGTGTATATCTTGATATGTTGCTACCATTAAACCAATACGTACATATTATAAATGTATAACTTTCAACAATACTAATTACGTACCTAATCTAAATCTGAAATATATGTATATGCTTTAAGAATGATTAATACAACTATCATCGCATACGGATTTAACAGGTTTTACTTCCGATATTACGGCTTCAAAAGGAAAACGGCAGTTGCCTTATTCTAAAAGACCTAAATGTAAGAGGTGAGATACAGGTACATGTAGATAAGAAAACATACTGGCTAAATCCTTATGTAACAACATTCTGCCCGCAGGTAAAAAAAAAAAAAGCCGTAGGGGTCCGATGGGGTCACTGCGATACAGGTAGACTCCCCATTGTAATCAAAATCTGTGATTGGCAGAGGTTAACAGCAGGTGAAAACATTTCTATAACGGTAACTACACCGTACACGACCGGTATTTGTCCTGTGTATAGAAGATTTATCTATATCACATTGATTAACTCCAATCATGATTTGTAAATGACGCGATTTTAACCCCGTGGTCTCTATACACAGTTTTATTTAGATACTATAACACATGGAAATGTGCTACATGAGGAACATTAACATTGTATCACACGTACATATATATGAATATTCATAGGATTATATTACATACACGTAATCAAAGAAGAAATTTTTTTTAGAAAAAAAAAGACAAACTATTTAGAACTTATAGTTATGACCTTGTAACAGACCTTTTAGTTTAGTTTTATTTGGATTTGAGCGGTAATAATTTAGAATATGTAATTTCTTTGCAAATTTTCAATGATTGCGTTTTTACAGGAATCAATTAATACAATTACAGTTAATCTAATCTCAGGCTTCATCGGACATAAAATAGACTAGTCAATAGCTCGGTGAATGACGAAATACTTCACATTATTTGGGTGTTAAGTTTCGATAATAATGGTGACTTTCGCATAGTCAGTAAGTTTTTTTTTTAATTCCGAAATAAAAAGGACAGGAAATATTCCCATTTTGTCGTTATAATTGATTAAAATGTGTTTAAAATGTGTTTTTGTTGACGTTTTTATCACATACACATGACAGATGACACGAATGTATTGTTTTTCTCACAATAAAGAAAGAATATTGGACTACACACACAATCATTCTGTAGTCTATATAGTTTAAACTGTATTTTATTTGACAATTTCCATTTAATAGTATATATACAACATAAGATATACGGATATACATACATACGTATATACTATAAGGCCCTGTTTTGTAATCGAAGTCCGTACCACATGTACAGTATTTCTTTGCTGTCAAAAAGAGATCGGGAAGGCAATCGATTATCCTTTATCTCACATAATAATTTTGTACCAGGCTGCTAAAATGGTAACAATTCTTTCAATTCTTTATTTGTCTTGCGAGTATACATCTCATCAACATCATACGATTACAAAAAATATAATTCAAGTCAGCTCAAGTAGAGCAATGCACTTATGACGATTTTTTTTTTATAAGAAAGTAATTAAATGATTAGCTACTATAGTTGGGAAACTATTAGCACTGATTTCGATATCTACCGGTAATATACATGCAAGTGTATGTCCGTGATATTAGCCATGCAAGAGATGTCCCAGATGGACACATAAATAATGATACACAATATCTTTAAGCCGTGTATTTAAAACTGCGAAATGTTCAAATAATTGTAAAGTTTATGAAACTTACTATATAAAGATAATTTTCTCAAACTGACATGATGCTAGCTAAATACTTCAAATGTATATGCAAAAATAAGTCGAGATCAAAATAACGAGCCCCTTATGTGGCCTCTCCGAGGTCATGCACAAAACGCCATCTATACAAAGGTCAGCTAAATCAGAATTGTAATAATGCTGCCGTGGACACGTGGTTCATTGTCCACTATTAAAATGGTTACCGGATTGAGCACATTTCTGTGTTCCCCATATCCCACTCGAGATGCACAAAAATTCTGACCAAGATCCGACCGTCCTAAGTACTCTAGAAATGATGACAAAACCGCCTTTTGACCCGTCCCCATTCCGTAAGAATGAAATAATGCTACTGCGGACACTTGGTTCATTGTCCACCATTAACCAGAAAGATTGTATTTTCGTTTTTCCAAAGAAGACGGTCACCAGTTAGTAGTCACAGGATACTTTTTACAATGTATTGACTAAGCTCCTAACACTAAATGACGACTATATCCAATATTACTGGATTTATGACTCGTGAGTGTTCTTGCACATGCATGAAAATAGTCTATTTGAACTTTAATAACTACAATATTTCCCTACAAATAGTTTTTATCAAAATGGGCTGACATCAAGTACACTGTCATATTGTACATCATTGCAGATATTATTCAACTTATAACAACGATTGCATTAGCAATACATTACACATATGAATTTGTATCTCATAATTGAGGTGCATCATCCAATAAATACTTACGATGGACGATACAACTGAAAACATATACATGGTAATTAAAGTATAATTACTCGACACCAGGCTGTTGAAAGTTTACCGTCTTTACTGATTGAGTTGGTCCTATTCAATTCCGCTCGAGCGGGTCCGCTACAAGTCCACTCGAGCGGACCCGCTACAAGTCCGCCCGACGAGCGGGTCCGCTACAAGTCCGCTCAAGCCCGCTACAACACCGCTCCAGCCCGCTGCAAACCCGCTCAAGCCCGCCCCCAAACCTGCTGCCAATCCGCTCGAAGCCCGCTCAAACCCCGCTCAAATCCCGCTGCGAACCCGCGCAAATTCTGAGCGGAGGGCTGCGCGGGTCAACGCTCTGTGAGCGTTTGAGTACCAAATCACCCTCCTCGTACTGTATATCCATCTACATATACCATCTCAAATGAGGCAATGAGAAAGGCAACATCTGCATGATATATTTGATATCAATTCATTAATTTATTTAAACCAAACAATAGCAGATTAAATTAAATTAAAATGGACAAATATATCAAAAGTTCTGTATATTAATTTCAATACATTGCAAAATTATTCAGTATCTTTAACAAAATATTTAACACAGAAATAAAAGGGTGAACACCATGTGCATGTATGTATCAAGAAATATGAATATGTGAATTAAAAAAAAAATTGAGAAATTTTGATTTTGTAAAGGAGATGTATAGAAGGTGGCAATTCAGGTAGAAAAAAAAACAGCTGTATAATCTAAATCCTTTTATTTATTTGATTATTTATATATTATTTACCTATTGACATGAACAGCATCGATCTAAATAAATATGCAAGGTTAATCGTCACTTTTTTTGCATGTTGCAAAATCATTTAAAATTGAACAAAAACGTCATATGTATAGGATTACTTACCGAACTGTGGATCAAAATGCAATTTAGTACGATCATGTATCAAAAGCGGAGAGAGAATGGAACTGACAGCTGTGATGTTATTGATTGGCTTAGTTGTATAAGTACTAACAAATCGGTGACCTATCACGTTTCCGTAGTGTAAAACACCGATATGTCAAATATTGGATATTTATAAGTTACCTGGATTTCGATAAAATATCCTATGTAACAAATGTACAGTTTATCAATATAAAGATCCTTTTGAAATGATCTGCCCATGTCAGCTATAGATATGTATGGATTGTTACAACTTGAGCCAAAATTTACAGAGCATATATAGATATCGATCATTTTGATTTTTGAAATTTGTAATAGACATGGATTATCATTGCTATCAAACGAAGTTTACAGAGTAAATCTTGATAAAGACATTTGTTATCTTTGGAACAATCAGGCCATGTTAACAGTGGACATAGATAATTACCATTTTTAAACATAGTTTTATCTACGTGAACACCATTCTAGTTATTTTTTGTTTTGAAACTCATTCTAATTGTAGACATGGATCATCACCATACTAAATTCTTGTGCATCTTGTGATCCGATACAGAAGCGTTGACTACGGTGAATTAAATGGTACGCATAGTATCACGAGTTAATGAAGGTTAAATATCAATTAAAAACAACAGAATTATTTTCAAATTTAAACCAGATCTGTATTTACAGATTATGAATAACGACACCAGTATTTTTAAGTGTATAGGGATACGATTTTGAATGAATAACATTGTAACATCATTTGTCTCACAGAACAAAATCTCACAATAAACATGCAATCACAGCCATGCTAAGGACACTTTGTTTTTAGGCAAGCCTACAAACGTTTCTATGCTATATACCGACAAACCGCTTGTTTTCCCATAGACTTAAGTGTTAATGTTTTGGAATATTTCATTCAAATTCTTGAAATCAGTATGAAAATTATGGTTTATAACAAAAGTTCAGGGTCCGAGATATCACCTAATAAAAAATAGTTTGGCCCTTCTCCTCATATTTTCTCCAGGGTAGCCATTTTGAAAATGGGTGAATTTTGCAGTAAAAATTCTCAAAAATCTTAAATGTTTACCAGTTAATTATTATTACCTGAATTTTCGGGGAAAAATCAGTCGAAATTTATACCAACATAGTTACCTATCAGGCTTCATATCTATTTTCTCACTTCATAACATACTGGCCAATCAGTAGCTACCAGACATTTTATCCTTGGCTCAACTTACTATAAACAGGGTTGTTTCATTTTTCCCCAATTGGTTGGTTGTTCCCTTCTACAACATCCCTGCAAATCTTGGATCTTCCTTTATTGTTTGTATCGGTAACATAATTCGACATGTTTTTTTTAATTGCAAACATCTAAATGATATTCCTACTTCTGGTTTAAGATTGAAGAAGGTAGAGAGTCAAAGTATTGAAAGTAAGGACATATATTTGAAAATTCCAGCTCACGTGTATCAGAAATCAGATGACGACAATAATTGATGAGGTAAATATTATGCACAGTTTTCGAAACATTCGCCTCCGGACCGACCTACCTACATGTGAAGCACACAGTTAGCACACAGTTCTGTCATAGTATCATAAAAATCAGTACTCTCATACAAGCGTTTAAGACATTGAAATTTCATCTTTTAGTTTTATCTTATATTATAAATCAGAATATACCTGATAATGACAGTCTCCTCGATTGTGCGCCTCTATTAAATCTTCTATACAAAGAAGGATATGAAGTACACACTGTTGGAAGTCATGTTTGGGAAGTTTCCCTCTAAATCATTAACACTACCCACTAAGCAAAATACTGATAACAATCAGCAGAATCGTCTAAACATTTCAAAACCACTGTTGTGGGTGATGTTCGGACTGGATTGACGGCAACTGGGGCAATATAGACCTCAATGAGACATCTTATTTGCACGATCTAGCCTTGAACAGTTAAAAGTTACTGCAATGCTCTGAATGTTCTAAAGATGTATTTTTATTTTTCTATTCAATACATACATAATGCAAAAGTTTTGTGTCCCAGCGCATTAAGGTACATATAGCAGTGAACAGTTAAATTGCCCAATTATAAACAAAGGTATATATCTAGGTATGTAAACATAGCCAGTTTCCTTTAGATATGATCTCAACAAAAGTATATATTGGTATTCTAGGCAACATTTGTGTAAATACAGCTGTGAAGGATACGTTTACTCATTTTTTCTGTTTTTTATACCTGTAAAATTCATACAAACAGCTTTAAAAAAACTTGAAAATTGCAAAATATCATGATTTTGACACAATTCCCTACATTTTTTCCTGAAAGCTTTTTGAGATTAGATACCTCTATCCCAAAACCAGAATTTATCTTGTTTTAACATCATTGTTTCATCATCTTCGTATGATTCAAACTTATATAAAACCCTTCAGTGTCTAATAAAAATGTCGACATAGATATATGCAAGTGTGAAAAGTATATTTATAGCAGTATAGATATGTGACCTGGAAAAAAATGGGGGAATTTTTTTTTTCTAAAGCAAATGTCATCTGAGAGAGTTTCATCAAAGAAGGGTACAGCTGTATAATATTTATTTGTTTATTTATTCGGTATTTATTTATTTATTTATTGACACATATGTTGCAAAATTGATATACCAGGTTATTTTTCCTTGTTTGTGTGGTGTACTTTACTTTTACTTTAAAATATACACTCCATAAATGTAATATTACTTACCGTGCTGTCTGATGAAAATGAAATCCAAGCACGATCAGAGGCGGCGACGACGTAAGTGACAGCTGTGGCGTTATATGGCTTGGTTTTCAAGGCACTGTCGATTTGGTGATCTGTCATGGTTCTGTAGTGTCAAACTCTGATATATCAAACCAATAACCTAATCACACTAGGTTCGGCTAAAAGTCATATATTTCCAGTTATATAGAGTATATCTACATGAAAATCTATTTTATTATTTTTTTGAATTATCAGCTAATCTTAACAATGCAACAGGATTATCCATACGTTTAACCACAGTTTTACAGAGTACATCTACTTAAAGATATTTTTATTTTAATGATCAGCTAATGTTAACATTACACATGGAATATTCAAGGCTTTTACCATGTTCTTACAGAGTACATGAGTACACCTACATAAAGAGATATTTACTTTTTGATATGATCAGCTCCTGTAATACATATCATACATGCTCTGCTTTTAACATTCCTAATGACATTTCATGCAGCCTTATATCTCTTAATCAAAGCGGCAAAGATTCCCATTTTCCACGTACACGTGTAATTGGAATAAAAGAAAAAAAGTGCGTGATATGTAATGGCAGGAAATAGGAAGACATTTTTTGGTTTAAGTACATGTCCATTCAAAGAAGATTTACTGATGATAGGAAAGGGATTGACAAATTTGTGGTTAATCTCCTGTCTCAGCTTTGAGGCCACATTCATCACATTTCCATATGTATATACACGCATATATCTATATATATATATTGCCGACGGGTAACACACCGAAATAACCTTTATTAAGTGCTCAAAAGCTTTTGATAAAGATGATCATCATAGACTTCTATTACAAGTTTGATGTTTAGGCTTTAATCCTAAACTTATAGCCTGGATAGAAAAATGATTCAAAAATAGAAGACAAACAGTATTCATGGATAATTTGGAAACCAACACCTGTCAAGGCATGTCAAGGGTAGCCAAAAGTTGTGTCCCGTGACCATGCTTAGTTTTAATGTTCATCAATGATTTACAAAAATCCCTTAAAACACCAGGTTCGATTATTTGCTGATGATATTAATATATATATCACAATAATAAGACTCCAAAACAAGACCTAAACACAATATGAAGACTATCACCTTTTTAGATAGCTGGAAAAACGAATGACTTATGTTTTAAACCCTAACAAGTGCGATATCTTAAATGTAACACGGAAATGTAACCAAACCATATACAGATACCCTTCACGGAAAAAGAACCCTCACATAAAACCAACTCATTTACAAAAATACACTTCATGGAAATGAACTGCCACAAATAAGCCACTCAAATACAAATAAACACTTCATGGAAATGAACTGTCAAAAACTAGAACTGTCGTCCAGAGGGCCAACTCATACAGTGACAAGCATATTTTCACCTATCCAGCTGTTTGTTTATTTGTACAAATGTTATACAGTTTATAATGTTACAATACCTGTTTACTTCCGTGTTTTGATACAACCTCGGTGTCAATAATAAACTTGTAGCATGGCGTGATTAGAGCGCGTAACATTCAAACATTTTAAAGGGACTATATGGTTAGAAAACACTATGAGAAATGGATATAAAACGTTATATTTTCTATGAGTATGTTACAAAACTAACACTTTCTCTTAATTACAAAAATTAAAAGTCACTGCAACCATTTACGATATATATCTAAAAAATAAAAAAGGTAAACATTTCGGTCTCGAACTAATTCATAAATTACCGCTCGTAGCCTGAAAATGCGCATGCGCATAAACCGAGAAAAAAGCAAAATGGCGGACGCAAACCAGAAAAAACGAAGAGGTCCTAAAAGTTACTTGACGGAAAGTGCAAGAAAACGAAGGAAAAAAGAATCAGAACAGAGAAGAGAAGAGGCGAGAATCTACATAAGCAAAGAGATAGATAGATGGCGAAAGGTAAAGGAAGATCTCGCACTGGAGACTGATTCTAAATTAGCGAAGCTGCTTCTTGACAGGTAAGCTTAACGCTACGGTATCATGTTAGATATATAACTACTGTATATATAATAGATAAACGTATCCAATATTGCCATTGATAGTCCGGTATCCACCGTTTAAGCATGATTATGTCATTGAACTTCTCTACTGAAAGTGTCATCTGGTAATGGTTAAATAGTAATTGTGTATAAATTTACAATAGTGACACAACGTGTTTGTTATTGAACGCAAAGTGGGGCCCAATTGGGGGTATTCGTTCTTAGGAAAATTGATGTGGTGAATAAATACAAGGGCTATTCGATATTATATGGCGGTACTGGTGATATGAAAATAAACGACAGTGATTATAAACATCACATTTATAATAAACAGTGCAACGTATGTTTATAAAAAATATAAAATGCATATGAAATTCATTAGACGGCAGATCTAGATTTTCATACATGTATATATGTATTGTAGTACATATACATTAATGATTATCATATATGGCAGCAAAAGTCCTTATTATTACCATTTCATATACAACACAGTAGAGTACAATTAAATGTCATTAAAAAAAAAAACATCAGTATTGTTTTATATTCAAATAATGAATGGTATTGAAAATGTCAATTTCAGTTATGAATTTAAGAAAATATCAGATAAATCCACCACTTCAACCGGCCACATCCATATGCATTCCACACCTGCAAGAAGATATATACCTCCACGAGAGTGTTCAGAAAGTGAAGTCACTATAAGGTATGTTTATATGATTAAGTTTGAGGCAGTTGGAAATGTGGTGTAGCATGGTATGTATAATGACCGTTATAATTACAGATCACACATACAGATACATAACTTCTATTCTAAATTTAGGACTGGCATTATCAATCATTTACTGTCAATGAAGCACATTAAGAATAAAATGTATAGTGTTGGTGGGCAAACAATTGCAAGATAAACAACATCAACAATTTATACAGTTTGTGTTGATTTGATTTCTTTTGTTTTGTTTTCCAACTGTTGGTAATTCTATGACTAAAAAGTTTGTTCTGTATGTTTATGTGTGTTATTTATGTTTTTTTAAATGAATATTTTTGGTGGATGACTATCTGTTTGGTCTTTGAAGCTGTATATATATGCACACATGTATTTATATAATGATTCCAGCATGTTTCTTTTATATATATGTTGCTAGATAATGGATATGTTATCATGTAATTAAGTGAAGATTTATATACATGATGTGTATATAGGTTCTCTTTTTATTTAGTGGTCGAGAAATGTCAGGAGTGTTTGTGCAAGTATGTTGGAAAGACATGTCATTGCCTGGACCATCCGCAAGTGATTTTCAGTAAGTACAGTATGTACATGTACCAGTATGTATTTGCATTGCTGGTTTGTAATTCGGAGTACGAGGACATTCTATAATATTGATCTATAAGTCAAAATGATCTCAATGCATATGTTCAGCTCAACAAACCTCCATCTTTGCATTCAAGAAAAATGAGCTGCGTCTTTTCCGAGAATATTTTAGTGTTTCACAAGAGAATTATCTTTTAGATAGTCAAACCTCGATCTGTCGTCTGTGAATAATGAATCTGCTACATGTATGTATGTGTGTGTATGTTTGAGTAATGAATCTGCTATGTATGTGTGTGTATGTGTGAATAATGAATCTGCTACATGTATGTACGTGTGTGTATGTGTGAGTAATGAATCTGCTATGTATGTGTGTGTATGTTTGAGTAATGAATCTACTATGTATGTGTGTGTATGTGTGAATAATGAATCTGCTACATGTATGTATGTGTGAGTAATGAATCTGCTATGTATGTGTGTGTATGTGTGAGTAATGAATCTGCTATGTACATATGTATTTTCTTCTGTGTTATGTATTACATAGATAAACAAATTACATTGGAAAAATGCTTTGAAAAATAATCAAACTGAATATAAATATAAATACTACAGTTGTATTTCTTCTTCAGACATTTCAAACATGATTGAAATAAATGATTTTTCTGAACTGCAGTGTCCAGAATCGTAGGTAGAAGTAATATTTTTAGAAAGAACGATCAATACTACAATAAACAATTAATGTCATTTATTATATCTATTTTGAAGGAATCAACATATTCATAAGGCCGATATCACTACCAAAGAGGCGAGCAGCTTCATGAATCCTTTTGAGTAAGTTTCATTGATGTATATTACTGTGGGGTTAAGGGCTGTGGTGGCTGAGTGGTTAAGGTGTCCTGACACTTTATTACTAGCCCTCCATCTCTGGGTTGCGAGTACGAAACCTACGTGGGGCAGCTGCCAGGTACTGACCGTGGGCTAGTGGTTTTTATCCGAGTACTCAGGCTTTTCTACACCTCAAAACGTGGCACGGCCTTAAATGACCCTGGCTGTTCATAGGACATTAAACAAAACAATCCAATCCTGTGGAGTTAGACCATCACATCCCAGAGTTGAACTAAACATTTTTTTGCTTTCTTGTTTTTCTACATTTTTTTTTCATTTTTTGAATGTATCGTAGGTTTTCAGCTACTTATGAATGAAGATTGAGTATCACAAATTAGTTAAGTCAAGTATGCAATATTAGTTTTATTTTTCCAATATTCAAAATTATACCAATTTATGTATTTTAATTATTTATAGACAAACATTTTTGAGACAAGCTATGCTGTTCTACAATAGCTCCTGTTATGATTTGTTTTCTGTTTTTTATATTTTTGTTTTCTCCTTTTATCAGCATAACAATAGATGTCACTGAAAATGTCGACGAGGATGACCAAACCACTGATGATGAGGATTATGAACCAAGTTTCGACATCACTCTCAGGTACAGAACAATTCAAAATTCAAAATGGTCTGTATCCGAGATATGGATGACCTAGCTCAAAAATTTTATTCCTGGCTGTAATTTGGTGTTTTTTGACTGATTTACCTTAACTTGGCAAAGATGTCCAGTTCACAGAAATCAACACTCCAGTATAAAGTCTAGGTCAAGGTCACAGAGTCCAAAGTCGATGTCAAACTTTGATTCTTTTCACTGATGAACATTTATTAATGACACTTTGAAGCAGTGTTTGTCAAAATTAAGCAATGATTCTACTGACTAAAGGTCAAGGTCACTGGAATTTGGTATGTTTGTAAATGTCAATCATAAAACCTATATGGTCAATTTGGAGGATATATTACCACAAGACATTCCGGATTCTTGATGAAGTGTCACAGTTCCGGTTATATTTTTAAATGTCAGATATTTATTTCTCCCTCAATTGTTTTTATTAGCTCACCTGCCCGAAGGGCAAGTGAGCTTATGCTGTGTGTCATGCTGGGGTGAAGGGCTACAAAGTTTGTTCAAATAAATTACCTTGGCCTTCATTCAAGGTCACATGGGTCAAATAGGCTATAATCTTCAAATGACTTCTTCTCAATAACCAAGAGGCCCAGGGACTTGATATAGGGCCTGTAGCATGCTGGGGTGAAGGGCTTCCAATTTTGTTCAAATAAATATTTATCTTTTATTTGTTTAATGCTGTGTAGGAATGTTAGACAAAGGATTGCAGACCATTGAAGCAATGGATTCATGATTGGGCCCAGCCCCTTTGACCCTTCGGGGTCAGAGTCACCATTTATGCAAAATCTGTTCCCCTGTTTCTGACCAAATTGGGTTCAAATCCATTCATAACTTGATGACTAGTAGCGATTCAAAGGAATTACCTCTATTTCCCCCACTGGGCCCCACCCTTTTGGCCCCTTTAGGGTCAGAGTCACTGTTTATGCAAAATTTGTTCCCCTTCTCCCCAAGGATGTTTCGGACCAAATTGGGTTCAAATCCATTCATAACTTTATGACTAGTAGCAATTTAAAGGAATTACCTCTATTTCCCATATTTGGCCCCTGTAGGGTCAGAGTCACCATTTATGCAAAATCTGTTCCCATTCTGCCAAGGATGTTTCTGGCCAAATTTGGTCAAAATCCAATAAGAACTTTTTGACTAGTAGCGATTTGAAGCAAATGTTGACGGACGGACGGACGACGGATGCTGCGCCATGGCATAAGCTCACCGGACCTTCGGTCCAGGTGAGCTAAAAACAGAGTTGAAATGTACTAGTATTTATCATTTGAAAAGACAATGTTTACGTTCATAATAATCTTCGAACAGAAGTTATTTTTTCTTATATTTGTCTTACAGAAGTACAGCAGAACTTGAAAACTATCACCAGTTGATATTAATGTATGCAGCCAAAAGGTTTGCTTACACTCCGCCTGTTTACAAGGCACGCACCATTTTGGCAGCTCTTGACTACAACTTCCACATCGATAGAGAAACGAAGACAAATGCAGATGGCTCAGTAAGGTAAGGATTGCGATATTGCCAGTTCTGGTAGTTCCTGTTATATATTTATTTGTACATGGCATAATGGCTGAAGACACTGATATTTTGAATATCGTACTTGTTATTTTGGTCTGTTACTTCCTTTATACTCAATGTTTACATGGTTTATATATTTGTTTCTGTGTGTTCGGATGAACTGATTGCATGACTTTTAGGATTTTCTTTTGTTTAAAGGTACCACAGAACTTACAACAAGAAAAGTGGAAGGTGGTCCGCTGTGCCCTACAAAGTGAAAAAGAAATACAGCTACATCAGTGACCTGATTTCTGCTGTAGTTGAAAAGAGGCCACTTGATAGAAAAGGAATGCATAAAAGCAAGACGTTATCGCCCTCAGATCCCAGACACATTTCCAGCGTTTTAGCCCCCCTGCCTCCACCTCCTACTGCCACATTAGTAGAAGAAAAAAGGTCAAGACTTAAGTGATTCTAGTGTCACAAATAGGACTCAACAATCTGCTGGCTACTCCTCCTTAACCACTTAGGAGATTTCAACAAAACTTGCTACAAGGCTACTGTCATTATTCTATGAATAACCTCATTGGGGAAGTGGGGATGTTGTTAGGTGTTGGCCCACAACAGCTACATTTGTAGCTATTATTTGTAGTATATGCCATATAAGATTTGGGTTTCACATGTGTTTTATGTTTCAAAATTCATGTGCAAAACTAATCTACTACTTGTCGGATGGAAAATGTATGTCTATGAAAAGTATTGTGTATGTACCAATTATTGTGTCACAAGTTTGGCTTGTTCACACATTTTGTATGTATGGTGTGATATTCACAGGTATGATGTATATGTGACAAGTTTGTTAAGTATAATGTATGCGTCACAAATTTGCTAAGTAAAGTGTATGTGTCACAAATTTGCTAAGTAAAGTGTATGTGTCACAACTTTGCTAAGTATGGTGTATGTGACACAACTTTGCTAAGTATAATGTATGTGTCACAGGCTGGCTAAATATGATGTATGTGTCACAACTTTGCTAAGTATGGTGTATGTGTCACAACTTTGCTAAATATGATGTATGTGCCACAAGTTTGGAATGTGTCTTTAGTATGGTCTGTGTATGTGAACATTACAGTGTTCGGGGATGATCATCTGTATTCATAGCCTTTTTTGTAGTGAATTCGTCTACAGATTTTATTTGGTGCTAACAATAAAAATATGACACAAGTTCTTAGATGCTCGTTGTTTTATTTGGCACTGACACAAATTTTCAGTAACCATCCACATTATTTAAATTACAAGATTTCTTACAATCTTCCCATGCATTATAATTCAACATTCCTTATCTACACATACATATGTAAAGTATTTTAAAATCATCATCATCATAACAGTTTTAAAATCATCATCATCATAACAGATACATTAGTGAATATCACCATTTCAAAACATGATTATACAAACTTATCTATGACACATCATCATCATCATTAAACATCCATGGACATTGGTACATAAGTGAACATATTTCAACAATTCATCATTTACATCATACTTATCATTGGACAAATACCTTATATAACACATATATGATATCAATTAAGCAATCCTGAATGCCTTGAAACCAGTGTACTGTCCAAATTCATCAGGGAACCCGTCTCTAATTTTCCAAACCGCACAGCTTGGGATGACCCGTCTGTCACCAGTACCAAGACGACCAACTTGCCACAATATATATTGTCTGTAGGCAATATTGTCTGTAGGCAGCATGCCTGTTGGCTTTCTTCCAGTCCTCCTCATTTGGCAAAGCAAACAAGGCGTGCTAGGGCCAAGACAGCTTCGTCCAAAATAAGAACTTTGAAATCCTGATGGGGAAAAGATGGAAAATGTGTGTAAATTTCTAAAACAAACTTATTAAAAAACTTTACATTTCTGTAATTAAGCTGCAATAATTCAACAACAATGATAACATAAAAAACAGAAGTGTATTTTTATGAGATAATTCTAGCTACACATGTATTGCTTATTATGTTTAAGACAATCTTACCGGAAGCAAAGTTATACAATTTGGTAGATCTTTCTTGCAGCAGAGCTTCTCTGGTTGTGTAGGCATTTCTCTGCAGTTACCACAAACACCAATCTGGACTGTACATGTTTCCATCTGGTCTGGGATGGTAACCTCCACTGTTTCCACTACTGTCTTTGACCAAGTCAAAAATCAAAGAAGGAAACTGCTGTGCTGTCTGATGCAAAATATACTTAGTCTCTTCATGTGACATTTCATCAATTCTTGTCTGGAATAGATACATAAATAATCTTTTTAAATGACACTTCTGTAAGAGATTTGGGTTATATAGTTACATTTGGATACTAAATAATTGGATAATGTAATTGGATATTTTTACAGTACAGTGTACAGGATCCAGAAAATTAAAAAAAAATATATTGAAATTATTACTGAATAATGATATGATCACACAGGACAGATAAAATAAATGAAAAAGTGTTATATATGTATTCAATACCCAGAAATGTAAAATCGCTGTAAAAGCAAAGTTTAGAACAGCTAAATGTTGTTTCTAATAATAATGGTTTGATATGGTTGGTGAATTAAACGATTAGTAAACATCAATTACTTTCAATATTTATCTTCTGGCTTGCAAGCTGGTTGCTGCATTTTCTGCCCTGTCACTTTCCTGGCCCTGACGTCTTCCACGGGCTCCTCTTCCACCAACTCTTCTCCCTCGTGCTGTGCCAGTTCTAGATCTATCAGTGCTACGACCTATGCCTCGTCCCCTAGCACGTGAACGGCCTCGCCCTCTTCCCCTAGCTCTGACAGGACTGTCTAAACTTGAACTTGATCCTTGCGAAGCTGGTGATGGAGTCTATGACACAACAGAATATATAATTAGCCAGCATATATATATATATATATATAGTGTTGATGTCCCAAGCGATTGAAATTTTCTATAACTATCAAAGGAAGAAGGAACATAAAAGTAGAAACATAGCGGACCTACTCATTACTTCTGGCATTTATTCTGCACAATTAAACTTTTCACAATGACATACATGTAGCCTAACACTGGTGTGTCGTATGTCACACGTACATGTGTAGTACTCTTTATTACTTGCATGTATTCATACCAAAATGATTAACGCAGACTTTATTGTAAACATTAAATATGATTGTATACAAAGAAAGTATCAATACCTGTGCATTTCTGAAAAGAAAACAGTCACAAACAAGCTAAAATCTTATTGAATTACTGAATACATCTAGTTTCTGTTCCGATTGTAATTACCCTTTTTTGGGCCCCACTAGTTGAACGGCAGTGATAGATATATATATTTATCGCACGACAAAGCCCAAATAACACAAATTACCCAGCTCAATTTTTGAAACTTATATATTATAACACTATAGAATCATTATTTGCGAACATAAATTAGCAGAAAGCCGCAAAGTATGTGTTATACCGAAGACATGTTCGTTTGTTTACACTTACCTCGTAATCCATTTTTTCTTTGCGACGGATGTAAATAACTGCGTCACGTGACAAGCCATGTGACCTTTTCGGCTTTCTCCGTAAGCAACCGAGCGTGATATTGTTTACAATGTAAACCATGTTCCGACCCCGAAAATAAGTACAAAAACACCCAACTTGACAGTGTAGCCGCTTGTATCGCTTAATTATGGGTATATCTTATTATTCAAAGGCCGAATTCTTCAATTCCTGAGGTTGATATCTAAGGTAATAGTCCCTTTAAAGACAAAAATATAGTATAGGAAAGTTTCGGCGGGAACATAGACGGCGCTACCTTCGGGTTTGAGAGGGTATATAAAGCCGTCTGCTAGCTTGTCAGTTAGACCAGACTTCGATGACTGACCAGGCAGCAGCACTAAAAAGGTACGGTAATAAACTACGAGTTGAAGTGAGTGAGCAGACTGTAGACGTAGCTGAAATAGTGCTTTCCCTCAGTCTTGCTCTCTTCACATGCATCCCGTAGGTTAGAGCGGTCGTATAGTAAATAATATACGGGCCCTGCTGTAGTGAGCAGACGCTGTAACGCGTGCTCTGGAGTGTTCTGAGCACTGGTACCTGGGGCTGGCTGTGACTGTGAGCAGCGGTGCATTGTAGCTGTTGTGTGTGTGCGTACTGATCGGTGTTATAGGAGTTATATCCCTTTGAGCGGACAGGCGCACCGGCGTAGTAGTCTGGTGGGAGTACTCGGGGATCGAGTACTGGGGTCTGACATAGCCGTAACATTACTTGCTCTCTCTTATAATTTACCTTGTAATAATAGTTGATATTTAGTGTTGTTTAAGTAGTGAGCAGATATATAGGTAGAGACGTTTTGCCCTTTGCTCTACATATAGTTAATATCTGTAATTATTGTTAGTTAGTTCTGCTCAGTAAGGGTGTGTGTATACATTTTATTATTGCTACCATTCTTGAGCAAGGCATGCTCAGAATATATTTTTGTATATATCGGCACTTTTTGAGCACCCGGTAAGAGCACATTTAAGGGATCCCAAGAAGTAACATGGGTACGGACCCCCGACACGTTACAATACCCCCGCTACTGCAACCCCCATCGTTACTATGTGTTCATTTATACAGTTAAATCTCACTTAGTCGTATTCATTTTCCTTGGTTACCCTAATTTTTTTTATCTATAGTATGAATAAATTGTTGTGCATGACATTATGAAACGATTTCAAAAGAGAAAATCTTTTCAACTAATCAATGTATAACAAAGAAAACATTAAAAAGGATATGAGAAAGGTAAAGTGTGAATGGGATTTATTCAAAAAATTACGACGTGATATAGATTACCCACATCTACAATGTATAAGGATTATTGTCATGAAGTTTCGTTGAAATCAGAAAAGTAGTTTAGGAGGAGTAGCCGGTACATCGTTGCGTCAAACTCGCCCAAAAAAACCAAGTTTGGTGCCCTGGTTACCATGGTAACCAAACAATTACGATGTTATATAGATTACGCACATCATATCTTCAATGTATAAGGGTTATTATCATGAAGTTTCGTTGAAATCGGATAAGTAGTTTAGGAGGAGTAGCCGGTACATTGTTGCATCTACAAACTCACCCAAAAATCTGAGTTTTATGCCCTGATTACCATGGTAACCAAGAAAGTACGACATTATATAGATTACGCACATCTACAATGTATAAGGATTATTGTCATGACGTTTCGTTGAAATCGGATCAGTAGTTTAGGAGGAGTAGCCGGTACATCGTTGCGTCAAACTCGCCCAAAACACCAAGTTTGGTGCCCTGGTTACCATGGTAACCAAACAATTACGATGTTATATAGATTACGCACATCATATCTACAATGTATAACGGTTATCGTCATGAACTTTCGTTGAAATCGGATAAGTAGTTTAGGAGGAGTAGCCGGTACATTGTTGCATCTACAAACTCGCCCAAATAATCTGAGTTGTATGCCCTGATTACCACGGTAACCAAGAAATTACGACATGATATAGATTACGCACATTTACAATGTATAAGGATTATTGTCATGACGTTTCGTTGAAATCGGATCAGTAGTTTAGGAGGAGTAGCCGGTACATCTTTGTGTCTATAGACGGACGGACGGACGGACAACCTGAGTCCAGTATACCCTCTCTAACTTCGTTGCGGGGGTTACGCTAACCGACTCGAATACAAATATGCACTTCATGGAAATAAACTCTCACATATAACCCACTCGAATACATATATACACTTCATGAAAATGAACTGTCACATACAACCCACTCGAATACATATATACACTTCATGGAAATTAACTCTCACATATAACCCACTCGAATGCAAATATACACTTCATGAAAATGAAATGTCACATATAACCCACTCGAATGCAAATATACACTTCATGGAAATTAACTCTCACATATAACCCACTCGAATACAAATATACACTTTATGGAAATTAACTCTCACATATAACCCACTCGAATACAAATATACACTTCATGAAAATGAACTCTCGCATACAAAGGAAATCATTACCAAGTGGCAAAAACAGTACAGAATAAAAATGAACTGACTAAAAGAGCTGCTCGGTACCTGTTCATATTGCGTTTCCCTTATCCACAACTTTCTTCATTCATTCAATCAGAACTTTTACGCTCCTACATCTGAACTCTGTAATGACAAATTGTTAAGGTATTGAGCTGCATCTAATTTTTCACACTATTTGACGCTGATTTTAAGAAAATTGGCTGTTCATATTTGTTTTGTAGTTTCAATCGAGTGGTAAGATGATCAATTTCGCAATGCACAATGGTAATTAAAAAAAAAACTAGTTAACCATCTTGAAAAAAATGATGAAGTTAGTAAGGGAGAAAAGGTTCTGGGGATAGAGTGGGAGTGTACACAAACTTTAAAATTCATATTTAGGTGAAGCAGGAATCAAATGGACTAAGACCACAATTAGCTTCACTACATGTTTCATTGTTACTTTAAAATTCATAATAAATTCCCAAAACCTGATATGCAGCTTTCCTTCTCACCTGGTCAAGACCAACATCTGGGAAGCAAAATATAAAAGTTTCAACCCAGCATGTTGGGCATTTTCTGGAGATAGCTGTCAAAATGTGTCACCAACGTGGATTATATACATCCGGGTCAGGGGTAGAGGTCAAATCAGGACTCACCACACAGGGTCCTGAAGCACATAATAAATGATCAATATTATTATTTTACATCAGAACACCTCGATTGACATCTCTACTATAAATCCACATTAAAGTCATTAACAAAAATCAAGTTCAAAGAGGCATTTGATTTGTTTTCCTGAAATTCATACATTTTGGAGATGACTTCATTCGTGGGGCCTGAACCCGGAAATACTTAATCGGATGTAATTGGACAAGAGTTTCGCGTGCACAGCTGATGAAAAATCAGGAAGAAATGTTGACGTAGTCTCTCAAACCTCTCAGAGTCGCCAGTAATAACAATGCCAAAAGCACATACAATATGTACCTGTAAAATACAACATTCTTCTGTTAAAATTATAAAGGCACTGTTTAACTTATAAAAATCTTGATACAATAATTCCTAAAATATTGTTAACGGTGACAATAAAAGGTTTTAAGACTATTTTAAGAATGCATTGAAGTACAATTCTTCTATTCCCAGGTATTGTTTATGGCGTCATGATACATGTTAATTTAAAACACTTGTATCACAAGTAGCATGACTAGAATTCCATTTAATAGTAATATTAGTAGTCACATTAAATAGTAGAGTTTACACAAATTCACAAGTCGCTCTCTCTATATATATAAGCATTTAACTGTTGCCAGATGCTAGTACAGTTTGTATACAGTCGATATGTATGCAATTTATGTGACACAGGAATAGGAAGAAGCTGGTTATGGTGACTATTAACCATGTAACTGCTACCAAAATTTCATTCATGTCACTGTTATTGCAATTGAGGAAAATGCTAACCAAGCTTGTAATGCAGGTGCGTTAAAGGGACATTGCGTCGTTGAAATGAATTGATGTTATAGACATAAACAAGAGTCTTGTATTTTTCTAGAAAAAAATATTAACGTTACTGTAATACAACACTGAAAGTCCGATTCTAACCCGAAGTTCTTAAAAATTATTCGTTAAAATAATCAGGTCGGTAACTTAATTGTGAATGCGTGAGCGAAAATGTGTGAATAAGTAATATCAAATATGAATTAGCAACGTTGGGACTTGATCACATTTTTTTCACATAATCTTTCCAGTCAAGTTTGCTTAAAAAATAATTAACGAAGATTCGTGTATTGTTGCAGGATATACAACGAGGACGAGGATATTTTGCAATCAAATTAATAACGAAGGCCGCAGGCCTGGGTTATTAATTAAAATTGCAAAACTGAGTTGAATCGAATATCCTACAACAATACACGAGTCAAAGTTGATTATTTCTATTCTACCATGTACTGGTTAGTTCTGAGATCTACCTCTTTCTAATAGAAAAACAACAAAGAAACTCCGGGAAAACATTGTAATTAATTTCTGGAGTATTGCATTCTTTGTTGATGAAATACACATTTCTTCACATGCACTACAGTACTATGATCAGGAGCATCTATCATGTGACATTAATTTTGAAAATTAAAAAAAAAGATAAAAAAAAAAAAGAAATAAAGGGGGCCCCGTAGGATTCGAACTCGCGTTGTGATAAACGTTTATTGATAGACTAACCCATTAGCCCACTTGGCTATAGTAACCTTATATGAAGTTGGTGAATATTAGATATATACTGAAACGAAAAAGAAACGCAACATGGAAAATTGTGATTAATTTTGTATTAAATATACATATCTGTATAAAAATCGCGGAAATAAACATGCACCCTGCCTAACACCCATACCAATCTTCAAAATCACCCAAGTGTGACTAGAGACCTATGCACTTCCGGCGCGGTAAAAACATCAAAAACCGTGCCTGTACAAACATATGCGTTCTTTTTTCATTCAAACCAGTATCAATTCATCACTAACATTGAGCCACATCATCGCCAATACTTTTGCAAACAATAATTCCTTTTACAATTATGCCACGGTTATCAAAGGTTGATAGAGGACGTGCTATAGCGATGCTTCTGGCAGGGAACACGCAACTTCACGTCGCTCGACAATTCAGAGTTCACAAATCGACTATTAGTCGATTAGTTTCACGTCTTAACGCAACAGGAAGAGTCGATGACCAGCCGATATCAGGACGTCCACGCGTAACGTCGCGACGTCAAGACCGGGTTCTTAGATTGGCACACCTGCGTAACAGGAGATTAACGGCCGCTGAAACGGCAAGGAATACGATTGGTAATCATAACCGTCGAATTCATCCCCAAACAGTGATCAACAGACTGCGTGAGGCTAATTTGCGTGCAAGGCGACAGTACGTTGGTTTACCACTAACACCGCAACGTCGAGCACGTCGTATGCAATGGGCAACGGCACATATGCCCAGACGTTTTCCTATGAGACGTTGGAGGTCTATGCTCTTCACCGATGAATCTCGATTCACGTTATTTCGAGCAGATGGCCGTCAACGTGTGTACCGGCGTCGAGGCGAACGTTTTGCTGACGCCTGTGTTTTGGAACACGACCGATTTGGGGGTGGATCAGTTATGGTTTGGGCGGGAATCTCCCATGGTTTGAAGACGCCTTTGGTGATAGTCAATGGGAATTTAACGGCCGTACGCTATCGGGATGAGATCCTTAGGCCCCATGTTGTGCCGTTTGTTAGGCAGCATCATCTAACCTTTCAGCAAGATAACGCGAGACCACACGTTGCAAGAGTCTGTAGAGACTTTCTTGCGACACAGAACATTGTTCCTATAGATTGGCCTCCATATAGCCCCGACCTGTCCCCAATCGAGCATTTGTGGGATGAATTAGACAGAAGAATTCGAAATCGCCGTAACCCCCCAAATACCCTCCCTCAGTTAGCAAATGCACTCGTCCAAGAATGGAATAACATTCCAATACGGAAAGTCAATGCCCTGATGAACTCAATGCAACAAAGAATTAGAGATGTGATAACTGTTCGAGGAGGACACACACGATATTAGGGCACGGTTTCAAAACTGCTGCCATTTCAACTTGGATTCACGTAGGGTACTACCAATCATGACCTTCTAGCAAAGTGACCTGTTCTTAAAAATCTCTAAACATTTAAAGGATGTTACATCAATATTCAATATTAACTATTACATATGAAATTTAAACATAATGCTCACAAGTATTATTTTATTAAACCTACAATTTGAAGTTGCGTTTCTTTTTCGTTTCAGTATATAAAATTGTAACAACCGTGACTCACGACCATGTATTATTGGCACGAGCGTGTATTATTGGCACGAGCGTGTGTTATTGGAAAATAATACATGGTTTTAAACCAATAAAAACTGGCGTTGCATAGCAAACATGGAAGAATTAAATATAATAGAACAAAGGTCGATACTATCAGTATTTAACTGATACTCACTGTGTTCCATTGTATCTACTTCTAAATGTTGAAGAAAATTTATTAACTTTTTTGAGTCGATTAATTATATGGTGACTGTCTGCTTAACATACTCTATTGATCAATATATACTGACAGTCAATACTACTTGTAACTCCATTGTCATCTAACAGCACAAGTACGTGAGCACGTGCAGTTGACGTGGTTGTCTTTTTAAGGTTCATGTAAGTAGTAAATCAAGTGATATTTATCCAGATTGAAAATCACTATTCTGTAGAAATTAAACAGAAGTAACTTGACCAATTATTAATATATGTCATGGCTATTTATAGTTCCTGATTTTGAAATTTAATTTGTTAAGCTACATGTTAATTTCGACAAAACAATGTAAAATGCAAGTTTCAGGCAAACAAACTCATATATATCAAAGTAATCATGACGTTATGGTCAAAAGTGTCTATAGCAGGTAGTGCGAGCATTTGTTTGACCGGATTTTACTTAATAACAGCATACACGCCGATTATCTTCTGACTTTGAAATGCAAATTGCGACTGTGAATTATATGGCACAAATATGAAATATAGGGAAGCATTTCAATTACTAAAAATGCCAATATTGGTTATTGAGAAGGTATCTTTTAAACCGGAAGTGCGAAGGAAAAACCGAAGACATAAAAGTCATTAGAATGACTCACTGCATCGAACAATGAATGTTTTTTTTAAGCAAAATAGAAAAAAAATCTAAAAATATATGAAGTTTGGCAGGCCTCTTGTGATTTTTTTTATGAAAGATATTTAAAAAACGTATAGTAACAAAAAGTAGCCCTAAATATGTTCTTCAAAAATATAATCCTATTACCTCTGCATGATGAAAACTTTTTGAGTTATGTCCACTTTAAACTTTTGAGATATGACGTTATGGCGGTCATATTAGATTTTTTATTGACAAACCATACTCAATACTATTTCGTAATCATGCTGCAAAAATGTGCTGAATCCCACTGGTGGAACTTGAGCGAAAGTTTTAATGTGAATGGTCGGCATACCCAAAAGATCAATCGCAAAAGATCAATCGCGATCAATTAGAGAGCTTTTTAATGGGACTCTTAATTTAAAATCTTCTCCTCAACTCCTAGATATGGTAAATATCTATATTTAGCATCAAATTGGTGTGATTGAAAACTTGATGGTTTGTAAAATATGACTGAAGCATGCCTAAAGCTAAGTATGGTAACTTGTATACTATGCTCAAAGCTATGTTTATATTTACATATGAATAACGTTCAATGCTATTGAGTAGCGTTATATCTGCTGCAAAATACTCTAGTATGACTCTCATTAGTCCATCTATCGTCTGCATAAATGCGTTCATAATGTTAAATGTAACATGTTGTAACTGCCTTAAGACTTTTGGCTAGCTGATCCTCAGAGCTGAAATAACAATACTGGAGACGTACCTGGCACTCCGGCAAGTGTTTTTAGAGCTTTTTTTGTGTTTTATACTAAGTCTTGTCGTGCAGTTGTTTTGTGTTTTATACATGTTGTGAACAGTTTTTTTGTGTGTTTTATACTAAGTCTTGTCGTGTTCAGTTTTTTTGTGTGTTTTATACTTGACGTGTAGTTTTTATGTGTTTTATACTTGTTGTGTTACACAGATTTTGTGTGTTATACTTCAGGTGTACATTTTTTGTGTTTTTTTTTATACTTGACGTGTAGTTTTTGTGTTGTTTTTTTATACTTGTCGTTTACAGGCTTTTTTGTGCTTTAAACTTGACGAGTACAGCTTTTGTATTTTATACTTGACGTGTACAGTTTTGTGTGTTTTATACTTTTCATGTGGAAATTTTGTGTGTTTTATACGTGACATGTACTTTTTGTGTGTTTTATACTTGACGTGTATTTTTTGTGTATTTTATACTGGTCGTGTACAGTTTTTGTTTGTGTTTTATGTCAGCTACATATCCTAAAACGACACTACAGTATCTACAAAGGTTTAAAGATATTCCATCAATATTGACATTTCATTGTGGTGCTAATAACCTGACAGTCTTCCCTGAGGGCATTTGTAAAAAATATCGTTGCTATATATATTTTTTACCACAAACATTGATACAAAAGCAGTATGATCACAACTTAGTTCACAACCTAGTTCGGTGTTGAGATACAGTAGGAAGCGTGTGGGGGGGTAGGGGGGGGGGGGGGGGGGGGGGGGCAAACATATCTTTTTGGCCCCCACTATTTGACATCCAAAATATAAAAAAAGGGGAAAAAACACGAATTTATATATTCATTTCGATAAATATCTGTATATTTTCGAACCACCGATAATGTTTTCTTGAAGGCAACGATAACAACTTTATCTTGTACATCCGGAACATTCCGGCTTTTATACTAGTATATCAATCCTCAGACCTGTGTGTCGGTCGTCTGCAATAGCCCGGTAAGTCAATATTTATATCTTAATACGAAATTTTGCTTAACTTCATCACATTGATTCAATAAGTTGATAATAATTTGGGAAGTTAATTGAGTTCATAATGAGAACAAGACAGAAACACAACATTAATAAGAATGCGCGGTTTTAACGTGAATAGAGTGATAATAATTACCGACAGGTACGGCCCCAAGACCTCTCGCAAAAAGGGAAAAAATCGGCTCCTGTAACGATCTATCATTCGTCTGACCTACACTGTTGTTGGTAGCGATGGACAGTGGATATTTTCGATATCCCTGTCCTTATGGCGGATGTCGCTACATCTCAGGAAATTAGTGCTATAGTGTTTCGAAGAATGAGAGGATATAAAACGTGACGGAGTGAGAGATTAAATTCTTTAATAGATATATTGCATAAAATAATAGACAAGTCTGGTATTTTCGCCTGTATGTAAGGACCCGCTAAAACCGTGTCTGCGTGCTGTCAATTATTTTACCTAAAATTGTCGTAATTTTATATGCTATTTGTACCAGAACCTATCACATAAACATCATTTAACGTTTAGTTGCGTATAATACGTCACCATTTTTTGTTTGTCTCCTGTTTTTTGTTTTTGTTTTTTTTATAGAACGTCTTATATTGAATACATGCAATAATGTCTGATTGTAGAGAAATTGATAGATTACCATTCTTATAGTCTAGATTTATAGATCGAACCACAAAATCATATATATACTCCCAAAAAAACATTTGAAAATGCAACCAGAAAGCCATCTATACCCGGATTTATTATTTTTCATGCATCTAAATATTTTACTAGGTGGGGGCCGCGGTGGCCGAGTGGTTAAGGTGTCCCGACACTTTAACACTAGCCCTCCACCACTGGGTTGCGAGTTCGAAACCTACGTGGGGCAGTTGCTAGGTACTGACCGTAGGCCGGTGGTTTTCCCCGGGTACTCCGGCTTTCCTCCACCTCCAAAACCTGGCACGTCCTTAAATGACCCTGGCTGTTAATAGGACGTTAAACAAAACAAACCAAAATTTACTAGGTCTTTCTAATGCGATTATGATATCCAGTTTTTTCAGAATCTGGTTTACCTTTTTTATTTTTTATTTTTTTTTATAAATATTACACGGTTTTGTCATTTCAAATAACACCTGCTAGATCACGATTAGATCATTCAGCCGTTCAAAAAAAATGGCTGAAGCATGTTTCAATATAGCTTCCTGCAGTGAGCTTTCTGCACCGTCAAGTGCAAAAAAAGTGTCATTTGCATATTGTGACAGAAGTATAAGATTATCCATTTATTGCGCGATATACCTTGGCATTTATACCCCCACAACAAAGTTAGGGGTTATACTGGATTCAGGTTATCTGTCCGTCCGTCCGTCTGTCTGTAGACACATTTTGTCCGAACAACTCCTCCTAAACTGTGGGCCGATTCCAATAAAACTTCACACAAATATTAATGATCATGTGTTGATGTTCATGCAACTTTCCTTTTCTCAAAATTATGGTTGCTATGGCAACTGGTCACTATAAACATGGTTTCCGATAAGAACCATAAGTTTAAGTTTTTCCGAACAACTCCTCCTAAACCGAAGGGCTGATTTTAATGAAACTTGTGTCTTTTGGGGGCAGTCTTCTGGTATGGTCGATATATGAATCATTGACCTGAGAAAAGTGGGAAAAACATCATTATTGAAGATAATCGATCGTTCCTATAAGTACCAAGGGGATGACAGAAATTCCCATAGGGAAGTATGATGTTTATGATTTAATGATGATATTCTGATTTCCACCTATAATTGGTTTGTTTTTGTTTAACATCATGTTAACAGCCAGGGTCATTTAAGGACGTGCCATTTTCTGGAGGAGAAGGAAAGCCGGAGTAACCGGAGAAAAACCACCGGACTACGGACAGTACATGGCATCTGCCCTACGTAGGTTTCGCAATTCAGAGGTGGAGGGCTAGTGATAAAGTGTCGGGACACCTTAACCACTCGGTAACCGCGGCCCACCTATTAACAAATATGTATGCATGCATACACACAACAACATGAAGCTAAATATAACCAAAATAAAAGTTAAATGTGTGAAGTGCAATGAATGGTTCAAAATGTTTTCCTTGTTTATTGAAAAAAAAATGTGAAAATACCAATATCTTAACAAAACAATATTTCAAGCTGCAAATATGTAAAACAATGACAATATTTAAAATAAGTTGTATACAGACTCATGGAAAAGGTGCGATGACAATATGTAAAGTTGCCACGGACGAGTTGGCCTCTTCTGCTTTATCGATGAACCCCACAATACATATCTAGGTCAAATCAAAAGGCTATAAGCTAAAAAAAAAATGGAGGTAAATATAGGTAACATCGTGTCCAGTAGGCAAGTCAATAACCATCAAACCGTCTGATTCAAACTGCCAAAGGAGAAAGAATTTTTTCCCAAAAAGGTATCACAATGTCCATCATCAAACTTTCCCGTAGCTGTCCTTAAACTACATCTCTCAAAATCTTTTGTTAGTTTCTCCGTCGGCAGTAATAAAATAATTATTCAAATTAACTGATATCCCAAGTAGTTAAAAAGGGGTGTCATCGCAGATAAGCATACAAACAAACAAATTAGTCGGTTCGATTTTGTAAAATGTGTTAAAAGACTACAATCAATAATGTTGACATTTGATTGGTCGCTTTTTACTCCAATATTGTTAGATGATTTTCGTTCGACTACACAACACTCTTTGTTAGTACAGTTATACTTTGTATCTTTCTACTATTGCATTGACTTATCCATTGCGAGAAGGTAAATCGATTGAAACATCAAAGCCTTCTAATAGATAGCCTATATGCCGGAATGCCTCCTTTTAATCACCTTGTTTGTTTATATATCAAATATAACTTCAATTTTAAAATTTCTAAGCGTTTGCAGTGTTTTGGTGAATAGATTCAATATTATTTTTCTATTTTCCCTCATATCTACCAATGCGTTCTCAAACCTCCTTTCCATTATATATGTACATTCAACTCTGGGTAAAATACCTTTGGATAGATAAGCTAAATGATTCCCATCATATAACTTTCTTTAAGTATACTACGACTTTTTCTACATCATTTTTGTTTCCTTTCATATCCTATTAGAAAATAAAAATATTACAAATGTTCTGAATAAGGAGAACTCAACCTTTCCGCGGCGTGGTTGAAGACACCAAGGCGACACCCGGTTTTATTCTTATCGATCGAAGTTATTTCATCACAAGAATTTTGTTTTGTGTTTTTACAAGGTCCCTACAATGAAGTGAACAACTCGCCGTTTTGTTTAAAATTGTAAACTAAGGCTTTCAAAAAACTAACAGTACACATATTTAATTGACATGGCGTCCGTTCGGCAAAATATCGCGAATTTTCACCAGCTTTTTACAAGGTATCACACAACTATTTATTTCACAATATGTTATTACCAATGACTCCATCTTCTCAATCGCTTATTTGAAGTTACATTAAAATTGATATCAATTGAAAGTTTGCAATTGTCCCAACAGAAAGAAAGATATTATTGGATATGTTTGGTAGCGAATACGACCACACCAGTACTCGAAAGACAGTAACCGTGATATTTATAGTGGACATTGGAACCCTCACCTAGGGAATTCCCGCCCCGGCTTTTTACACATGGATTCTTATGTCTTTCTATTTATACCAAGAGTTTATAGTTTTGATTTTTAAAGCCTCAAGACCCTACTCTTTATTCTCATATAACGAAAGTATCCATTCCATGTGTTATTTACTCAGGAAATATAGCTACAAACCGAGGGACTTGGTTCAGGTTAAAGACAATCTGGTTTCCTGAATTAGTTCTGTGAGACCTACAAAAAGTAGTTCAAAGGAACAATCACTCTTACAAGTTCCAATATAGACAGATAAATGTTTTAAAGAAGCGAGCGCAGGCGTAGTCAATCATCTGAATCCTTGTTTATCGGATACATAAACATTTAATCCTTGTTGCTCTGATAAAGACTATTTTCGTTTCCTATCAAAGTGTAAATCATCTTGTGTGCATTACTATCGGTGTCGCTGTTGCCGGGTACTAAGTTAGTAAGTCGGGAACCACACAGACCAATACCACCCCCCATCGATCCATCTCCTCTGAAAGTTGCATCTGCTTCCATTCCCGAGAATCAGTTTTTTCAACTCCTTTACGACTTCCACCATTGATTGGCCATCACGTTGTCTGATCGTTGGAATCTTTATAACAGGTATTGTCGAGACAAGAAACCGGTTTACCTGTAATTGTAAGGAAATCATTTGTATGTATAATACAAACCTAATATTTAACAAAAATACAATCGTTTTGTTGGTAACAGAGACACTTGCATTTTAAGAACACAAAGGGTTCCGAAAGAATACAAGGCGGAAAGTAATTAATATTCATGATTATTGTTGCACATATAATTTGTTTGCAAATTAAATCATATTAAATGTCAACTGAACAAGCATGGCCAACCAGACGAGAACTGTCATGGATGCAAACAACATATCTATTCCCTCGCCACCAGTGTTAACAACTATTATTATATAAACATTTTTTGATGTATAGGACACATAACATCACCCAAAATATTGGTCGTGCATAAAAATTATTATTCAATGATGAATCACTTAAAGGATTTGAATATTTACCTTCGACGATGACTTCGCACAGGGTCAATGTACGTGATGATTTTGTGATTCTAAGAAAGCGGCCGACAGTGTCAGTGGCGCAAGACAGAGTCCTCAATTCAGCAGAAGATATGTGAGGTTCAGTATAATTGTAGCATAACTTGCTGTTTTTCAGATGACCATTCGGCTCAATAGCGTTCGTTTCTGATATTTCTACTAAAAATTCTTTGAGCCGTTCACCTGTTAAAAACAAGTAACAAAATAAATGATGAAAAACTCACTAATAGTTTTCTTGTTGTTTTTTTTGTTTTGTTTTGTTTTGTTAAACCGCTGCATTACAATGACGCTAATACTTTATTTAATAGAAACTGAAAAGACATGCATAGCATATTTATTGTGACAAGAATGTCGTTGGATTCTTAGCTTGAATGATACGGCATTACAACATAACGTATTAAGTAGAATTTAAGATACAAATATACACCGACGGCCACACCCCAATCGCACTAATACATATATATACTAATGTAACGCATTGCGCTATTATTTTGTTATACATTATTTGACTATAGGTTTTAAAATTTCTTACCATATTTTAATCTAATCTGAACGGAGACATACTCGATACTGTAGACACCCCCCGAGTCCATCTGCCACCACGGTTCATTGTCCTTGTCGCCCGTGTGTGTGCAGGACTTAGCTTCATTGTATTTTGGATTAAGATTCCCGTCCACGGCCCTTCCTGCGACCCCATACGCTTGCAAAGACGATTGAATTGCCGGTTTTTTCAATGTTATGTCAGCTAAATTGCATTCATTCCTGAAGACTAAAAAGGATAAGAAGAACATTTTCCGTAAATCATGAAGAAAAAATGATAAAAAGTAAAAAACACTCCATAAAGATTACCAATAGTATTGCAATAGTTTTGCCAAACATAAGTACTAGTGATAATGACAATATTTTGGACCTGCACATATAGTGATAGAACAACAATAACTTGATAATAACGTGATATCTTGGTAGCTTTATAATAAAAATGCATAACCATACCTTCAACAACCACCTCACAGAATGTCAAAGCCTCGTCCTGGATTTCAACTATTCTTGAAATTCTTAGGTAACGACCGGTTGTGTCATGCGGGCATGGTAGAGTGATGATGCGATCTCCAAGAGCTTGTGGCTCAACGAGATTGTAGCACAGACTTGCACCGAGTAGATGACCACTCATGTCAGACGTGTTCGTTTGGGACAACTCTACGGTAACATTTATCAATCCTCCGGCTAAAACAATAGGACGTTCAAACAAGAAAAACATATTCGTGTCGTTTCCGTTAGTCCACATCCCTGCAAAACTAAAACGCATCTCCACTCAAGTGCCACAAATGCATAAATGTGTGGTTCCTAAAATGTGTGCTGATGAAGTTTGCATTTTCAAACTCTTCTTTTGAATGTTGTTTTGGTAATCAGACATACTGAGATAGGGTAACTTTACAGCTTTTTTGGGTTTTTTTTTTTTCGGCATAGCCGTATAATTTTCTTTTGGCTCCGGACAGGTGGCGTTACTGGTCAAGATGAAGTATGTGATTGGTCAATGTAGCGGTAAGTGCAAAATGAAGATATGCAGTTAAAGACGAAAGAAAATTAAGATTGAATGCAAGCTGAATACGTGGATGTATCTATTCAAATGACACATTAATGAAATAATATTCCTGATTCAAATGCCGTCTTATTATCACCAAAATGATTCAAACTGATATAATTTTGTTATCCGTGCTGTAACGCATTCATTAATTTATTTCACCAGCAGTTTTACATTATAACCACCAGCATTAAAACTATACCGTTTATCTCTTTTAAAGATATTTCTTGTTTTTTTTATTATTTAATTATCTTTCTTTTCTAATTCTATCAGCCGAATAGAAGTAAGAATGCAAAATGTTGTTGATGCTTGCTCTGGCTGTTATAAAGGACCTGGTTGTTTTTTAATAAAAAATAATGGGTTGGTCAATTGCTTAGGTAACTTAGGTAAGATCAATAAAATTAACAGGATCTTCTCGAGTGAGCTTTTAATAAGAAACATATCTCTGTTAAGAATATGAACTAAACCTGCTCAAGGGATCATCAAAATTGTATCATTATAGACCGCTGATACTTGCACTGGCTGTAATAATGACTGTATACTAAATAGGTGATGGAAACTAGTTATATGTTTGTATCTTATAACGAACGGGTTTGTCAGTTGCATTGATAACATTAGATGACATCAATGAAATACATAACAATATATATATATATCTTGCATGATAAAACTATTTAAGTAACATCGTTAAAAATACTTACTTTTACCAGTATTTCTTTGAATGGAAACGTTTGCTATTGTGTAGACTGCTCCAAGATTAACCTGCCACCACTGATAGCCAGTCCCTGAGGTAGACATACATGTTGGAGGGTCGACAAATCCGTCCACGGTCAGTGAAGAAGCATTAAAGGTCGATGATTGGGTAGTTGGCTTGTTCAAAGCGACGTTAGAAATTACGCGGCTGGAGAAGTAGCCATGGACTGAATCATTACAGAAATACAAGTTGAAACAATTTCTGTGTTTATTACTCGTATGTAAATAATACATGGTGCAGAGAACAGGCAAATGAACAACGCATTTAAATGTGTATTGAATTATACAGCATAGGTCGAATAATGAATTTATACCACGAAGAGCATACAGTTGCTTCGTCCTATGAAAAAGAAGAGGGAATCAAGATGATCAAGGCAATTGGCCTTTTCTAATGTTAAACATAGTGACTTTCTATCTCAAATATATTTTTGTAGATTTTGGTTTACGATTAGATTCATTTAGGTAGTAAATCACTCTTGGTATTTTTTCTAGAAAAAAACATAGAACATTATCACATCCCATGTAAGGAAATACAAAAAAAAAAAAAAAAAACGAAACCATTATTCAATTACGATTGAAGGTGAATACAATGTAAGCAAAAAGAAAGATTTACATAAATATGCCAGTAAACGTACAATGGCCTTACAACTACAATTGCTGATTAAGTTATATTGTCATTACAAAGAAGCTTGTTAAATACAGTAAATTCTGACCGTAATAACGACAACCTTGTTCGTGTATCAAAAAACTAATAATAGCTAACGCTACGGAGCTTTTGCTAGGCTATCTAGCTACTTCTTTCTACAAATGACGTGAATCAATCACAATGCTTTGATTTTAGTACCAATTAGAAGGAATAAGACAATATTTTATATTCGTTGTTACGGCTGACTTTCTTAAATCTTCTCAAATGTTATATAATAAACAAGAAATAATCTCGCAGAGTTGCTTCTGAGACCTATTTTCATGAAATCGATATGCATTAAGCATATGACATGTCAATTCAATATCTCGCTCTAAATAAAAGGTTCCTCCCATAAACCATTTAAATTTAGGATATCTTTTAGTCCGCGAACTCATCTCTTCTGAAATGTTCGCGTTTACATCTGTTATGATGTCGCTACCGCTGATCTAGTCTGACTTTACATTCCTGAGTGGCAAGTTATTACAGGGATTATCTATGACTCCTTTTTCGATATCCGATAGTGTCATATTTGCCACCATTTTGATTTTGAAAATTATGACCTTCACCTAAAGGGCATGCGAACGAGTGTTGTGGAACATGCTTGACTACAGTTTAAGTACAAATATAACGTGGAGACAAGAGGCCTGTAAATATGAACGAGTATCATTGAGTTGTTGCCAAGGTAAATACAAACAACTCGTCATTTATTCGCAATGGAAACCAATGCTGTATCGATTTTTTTTCCCTCTTTTTCTTTATTATTTTTGTACAAATACAAATGCTCACGGGCCATTTATTTGCTATTTACTCACTTGTAAATAAATGTTAAATAAATCCTGCTCAAAATCCTGCAGTTTGAGAATATAGCAAAACCTTTTCGTACATGTCCTCAAATTAAAGAAGTTTTTGAATACCCAATCAGTTGGATACTAGTGTTACGAATTCTACTTGAACACAGGTATTGTTTTTTAGGGGGAAAATGAAACATAATTGGGAGGGGAAAACGTTTAGTCTGTGTCCGGTGATGCAATGGGTCCCTAATACCCCTGTATGATCTATCAGGAAATATGTTTTGTCATTCCAGTTGATGTTTAACGCCCGCTTCAATACGGGCTATCAGGCGTGATCAATATAAGTTGATATAACTTGCTGTTACAATTATTGTCAAATAATTACAGTTTATATTTTTACTGTATGATTATAAACTTAATCACCTCATCATCAGTCAATAAAGAATACAATGGCAATCAACCCATTGTATAATTTGGTAGAATAAATCAATATCAAAGAGATGTTGTCTTGAGCATCTCAGTTACAACTCCGTCTATTTTTTAACATTTTTTAATAATTTAAAACGATCGTTTGTTTGATTTGCTGTGACATCGACCGCTGGTCTGTAGTGCAGTAATACCAAGATCTTAGAAATGACAAAAGCTACCACAATAACACGTTTGTTTTTGTTTTTTTTTTGTTTTTTTTTTTTGTTTTTTTTTTAAATAGTCATCTAACACCTGGAAAGTGGAAGTAGTAATATAAATAGAAATTTCTTTGTGAGTAGGTTATTACCAAAGACGGGAGAAAGGGTTGCTAATCGAAAGAGGCACTGTTAAACACAAACATGGCGGACATATAGCGTTTGAAAACTACTGCTGTTAGCTTAAGACAGCAAAACACTGGAAATATGATAAAAAAACACCGTCAGAAATTATGATCAAAATATTTAACCTGTGTAACAACAACACCCCACTAAATCAACTGTCCACCATAAATTCTTCGTCATGTCGAATAGATATTTCACCACCAACATTAGAAGTCGCTTTAGACAATCTGTTCTATAAACTGTACGGCAATATTGATACCGAACGAAGCGTGTAATAGGATCATAAATAATTCTACCCTCGTCAGAACTTTTAATAACAAAGCTAAAATGTTGAGAATATGAACAAAATCTGCTGAAGGGATCGCCAGATTCCAATTCACAATGCATCATATTAGACCTTTATACAGTTGAACTGCTTTCACTCGAACACGGACAGCTCGAATACCGAGCTTAACTTGAAGTACTTCGTCAGTCTCGGCCGCATTCTTTCTTTATCCTATATTTTATCATAACCGACAACCACTAGATCATGCGGCTACCAGTACCGAGGGTCAAATATTCTGGACTATTGCGCATATATATTTATATAATATATACATCTTACCAAGGATCGGATATCGAGTCGTGTCATTTAGGATAAGTAGTACCTTAAATATGTGGAGGGCTGTTGAGAGTGAAGGAATGGTCGCACAGTTTAATGATATTTTGTGTTTGATTCCAAATGTTGACAAAAATAATTTATTCATCAATAAAGCAAATGTAATTAAATATCTGAACTCATTTAAATATCAAACTACCATTAACATCATTGTACTGCAGACTTAAAACCGACTCTTCCTTGCGATCATATATTATCTTCACAGGAAAAATGCAACCACCAGATTTATTTAGACACTTAATGTGATTTACACCATTCTGCACTGTCTGCCATTCTCAACACGATCAATATCACTTAACAGTGCAATACACTTAATTATGACAGATTGACGTCATTTACATACAAATGTTTTGTGTTATGTTTCGGAAAATTGCGGATGTGATCAGTTAAAATTGAAGGGGGGGGGGGGGGTATAAGATATAAGCAAGGCAGTATGCGATATCGACTGTTTTGGATATATTTTGTATTCATTCTTTTACAGAGAGTTTGGCTGAAGTTGCTTGAAACCCATCCTGGGGATTATTGTTGATATTGTAAATGACTTTTTTTAATAATATTTAGTACCGTATTTTCAAATATTCCAAACACACTCTAATACCTATAAAGTAAGCTCTGAAATTTGTATAAAATTATCAATGTAAATTTTATAGAAAAGATCAATACATTAGTTCTTTTTTTTAAGAATAAAAACAACATATTCTGCAATGAGCAAAAGGCAGAAAACTATTGTGGGATATTCTAGCATGTATCGGAATGTAGTTGTATATCAACAGAATTATTGACGTGAAAATGTCCTATTGCTGGAACCGCAACAAAGTGACAATAATGGAAAAGGTGCTAAAAGAGCTGTACTTAAAAATATCAGTTCTTTGATTTGTGCGACAAATTCTCAAGAGCCTTGAGATTAAGATATTTTCAGGGATTAAGATTCAGTTACACGGAAATGTTTGTTGGTACATTTACAGTTCGTGTCTTTCAAACGGTCCATATTTACTTCTTTTTATATACTAGGAAAAGGACAATTTATTTAAGCAATGATGAAATCACAAGGAATGTCAGGACATCTTCTTCTTCCTTCACGACTGTTCACTGTGATTTTCTCAGTAAATATCGCAGTGCATACCTGTGACTATGTCGTGTTGTAAATATGTTACAGAGAAATAATATATCATTTTACATAATTGTATATAACAATTACATATATTCTTTTCAGCGCAGTATTTAACAAGCACACAGAAAGTACGGTCGAATCGTCACCCATTTAAAGTTTTACAATGATGGATATTTTTTTCAAAAGTTCATCCCGGTATAATTCAAGATAACTCCTGATCAAATGAGTTTCTTTGTTATGGATGGGAAATTGACTGATGATTGTAAATTTCGCTCTTCATCTTAAGATTTAATTACAAATTGGTAGAATTTCGATTAGAACGCAAAAAAACAAAAAAAAACAAAAAAACAAACAAACAAACAAACGTGTTATAGACACATATGCCCTAAGGAGAAGCATGTACATCAATCTAAGACATGTGAACACAATCAATTATTCAAACAATTTTGTTTATTTAAATGTCATATATTAAAATAACATTGTACAAGTATAAAGTTCAAAAGTATAAAACATAGATTAATATTGGGAATAAATCATCTTAACCTTAATAAGATATTGATATAATTTAAAAAAATATATGTTACAATATTATATATAAATCGTACGGCTTAAACATAATGAATAAAAGACAATTACTGCCTAAAACACATAATCTTTTAAAGAAGTATTGAATAACACAAATAAATATGCATGGTAAACAGATATTTAGGTATGAATAAACATATAGATTCCTTGCTTTGCTTAGTAGTGAAATGTAGTTTTCCAAAGGATAGAAAGAGTCTTACTAGCGAGTTGTGCATAATTCACCCTAACCTTAATGCAATTAACTATTCAACTAAATAAAAGATCTACCCCATTATCATATTTGAATTGATTAATAAACTAAAAAAGATACAATTTAAACGTATCAAACTGAACATAGGCTATAACGACTTCTGTACATGTAATATAAATGATTTATAACTGGAATGTGTAATTCCTTGCTGAAAATTAAAATCTTAAATATTGTCGGATGCTGATGTCAGCATCCCGCGTAGAGGAAAATGTGATTTAGGGGTTACATTATGCGTTACGATGTTAATGTGCCTGATCCGCTCTCAGCATCTATACATCTAATGTGTAACATTAATTCAACCTTAACATTTCATTGATCGGCTGGCGCAGATGATCTATTTTAGAATTGATTTCACGTGGTATACACATGTATACAACTAACATATTCGAGACCTATGGATGAGGATAAGAGTCAATGAGTGCAAATACTCTGTGTGTGAAATGATCTATAAATATTTACAACGTTAAAGGTAGGTGCTCCTAGTTGTATGGTTATTGGTACCACAGTCTAGAGCTGTAGAAAGGATTTATATTGCTTCGTTATCGACTATGTTATATAAAAACATAATGTATTGATCATCAAAACAAAACACCATAGACGATCAATTATTTCGGTAACACAGGAACTCGGAAAATCTTACAGCAAAGTCAAGGATGTATGGTTTAATAATGATAGTCCCGTTCCACCTAGAAACATATTAAACTTTTGAACCTCGGTATAACGGTCAAAAATATCTTCTTTGTATCATTGTTACAATTTTCGGAGATTTTTTTTTCATTTTAAAACAATTATTCAAGCTTTAGAGTCTGTAACACAACGGCAAAATATAAAACGCAAAAGTAGACGTCTCCTTCATCGACGTCCATCGCCATACAAATTTAGGTCAAATCCGGGTTAAAATCACAAATTCTCAAATTAGAGACGGATATAGGATGTTGACGACGAACACGCCCGGCTTCAAATTGCTTGAGGTTATATACAATTAATATAAATATTGTGACGTTAGGTTATCTGGCAATAGTAATAAACCATGATGTATAGCAAACCAGTGAAACATAGTTACGAATATACATACTATTGCCTATTAGTTTAGTTTGAACAAAGCTTATAAAATGGGTGGGATTTTTATCAATCAATACCTTTCGCATCTGTTTTGTCTTTTTGTAGTCAAATGTTGTCAAACCACTGTTAGTTGGTACATTAAAGTTATGTCTTCTAAAATAACCCATATTTAAATCTTTTTCACATACTGAGAAAATGGCAATTAATCTAAGCAATAAGGAAATCATTCCCTAGCTACG